>NC_071353.1:78868408-79055908 GCF_943734655.1 Sabethes cyaneus
GAACGCTCTGTTGAAATTCGCCAATGGCGAAAACTGGATCACCTGCATAAAATGGGAACCACGTTTCGCCAGCTAGAATATTCTAAAAATCCAATAAATAAAGTTTATGTATACACAATAATTTAAGGTTTATGTATACACAATCGCTGGAATTAATAAATAAACGATAGGAAAAATCTTTAAGTTTTCTACTGTAACCACAAAATATATTGTTTTTCCAACAATTATTGTTTCTCATCCATAGCTGTAGAGCAGAAAAAATCACCCCGATCTGAGAACACAAACTGAAAATAATGATAACTTAAGTTGTACAATTATCAAGGTTTTAGAATCGTATTTTATTGGTTAAGTATATAATTTTGTTTAAATCAATGAATATGTTATGGCAATTATCGTACGCCAACTGGTAATAAAACCTGTGATCTACTAGGGTGGCGAAAACTGGTGCCCTATTTCCCCCACGAGATAAGCAAAATTAAAAGTGCCTGAATTAAGTGTGCAGTAATTGGCAAATTACCTTGTTAGCTACCCAACTTACCTTATAGAATAGCGACATTCTGGACTAATATATAAATTGACAAGCACGGGATAATCTCCCGTCCTATGTACCGGTGTATTGACCGGGATGAAGACGTAGAAAATACTACGATTTTTCGCTCTCCTGAAATCATACAAATAAAGAATTTCAATGAATAAGAGAACAGTATTATACAACTTTTGTCTGTATACAGATGTATTAGGGGGTATACAAAAATTTATAGACATTTTATCTTTTTTTGAATTTATATTTCATATAAATTTATATTTATATTTATTTATACACACAATTTAGCAATTAAGTTAAGATGGTTTAGTTATAATGAACATTGCAAATATTAAAATTACATGAACTTTGGCACAATCTCATTGTCACATTGTGCCAAAACCATAAAGTGAAGTTAAATACCTAAAAATAAAAAGTAGCGACACCGACTTGTATGCGAAACTTTTGTTGGTTCTTTTTACCTTTGTTATACAATATAACAAAGGTTTAGAAATTGGTTGAAAAACACGAAATTGATCCAAGGCCTGGAGGGCCGAGTCACATATACCAATAGATATGGTTCGACGAACTGAGCAATGTCTGTGTGTGTGTGTGTGTGTGTGTGTGTGTGTGTGTGTGTGTGTGTGTGTGTGTGTGTGTGTGTGTGTGTGTGTGTGTGTGTGTGTGTGTGTGTGTGTGTGTGTGTGTGTGTGTGTGTGTGTGTGTGTGTGTGTGTGTGTGTGTGTGTGTGTGTGTGTGTGTGTGTGTGTGTGTGTGTGTGTGTGTGTGTGTGTGTGTGTGTGTGTGTGTGTGTGTGTGTGTGTGTGTGTGTGTGTGTGTGTGTGTGTGTGTGTGTGTGTGTGTGTGTGTGTGTGTGTGTGTGTGTGTGTGTGTGTGTGTGTGTGTGTGTGTGTGTGTGTGTGTGTGTGTGTGTGTGTGTGTGTGTGTGTGTGTGTGTGTGTGTGTGTGTGTGTGTGTGTGTGTGTGTGTGTGTGTGTGTGTGTGTGTGTGTGTGTGTTTTTTTTTTTTTTTTTTTTTTTTTTTTTTAACGAGTAGGGAAATCTGCTATCAGACACCTGAAAAGACAGCTCAGGGAGTGGGGTTTGGAGATCCAGACCCACTAAAACCCTACTCGAGTCTCCAGCCTCAATCCCCCCTGGAACCACCTTATCGGTATTACTTCAGGGAGGGGCTATTGTGCTTAACGCACGCTCTTAGATAACTACTGGACTATGGTAGTTAGGCTGTTTATTCGCCGTTGATCGGCTTTCCAACGATTTTGTAGCTCAAGTACGATCTGGGTAGCAGCCGCATTGACCGCACCCCAGACGTCCGAGCTAGAACACATCCTTTGGACTAAGTTATCCGGAGTAGTGTCCTGTCCGCTAACTGCCATCATGTTGCTTCTCGCGCCCTCGAAACGAGGGCATATGAAGAAAGCATGTTCTGCAGTTTCCTCAACGTCCGCGCATTCGGGACACTCGGGGGACTCCGCATGCCCAAATTTGTGCAGATACTGTCTAAAACAACCATGCCCTGACAGAATCTGTGTCAGGTGGAAGTTGACTTCGCCATGACGCCTGTTGACCCATCCGGATAGTTCCGGGATAAGTCTATGTGTCCACCGGCCTTTTGTGGAATCAGACCATGCCCGCTGCCATGTGATCATCGAGGCCGATCTTGTGGTACTCCGTATGCCTCTAGTTCCACGTTGGTTGAAGCACTCTACGTCCTCGCTGATGATGATACCAATAGGCATCATACCCGCTAAGACGCAGATTGCGTCATGTGAAACTGTGCGGTACGCACTCGCCACTCTTAAGCACATGAGACGATAGGTGCTTTCCAGCTTGGCTAGATAGCTTTTGGTACCTAACGCCGATGACCACACCGGCCCGCCATACCTGAGTATGGACTGGACCACGTTGGCTAATAGCCTTCGCTTGCTGCCATATACCGCAGAGCTATTAGACATCATACGAGACAATGCCGAAATAGCTGTGGAAGCCTTCTTGCAGGCATAGTCGACGTGGCTCCCGAACTTGAGCTTGTCGTCGACCATGACTCCAAGGAGTTTTAAGAACCGCGTTGACGAAATAGTGCAGTCCCCGACACTGATATTTGCTTGCTGCACCGACTTGCGGTTGTTAACCACGATAACCTCCGTTTTTTGATGCGCTAGGTCCAGTTTCCTGGATCGCATCCAATCTTCAACAATGCTTATAGAGTGAGCAGCCGTCAACTCAACCTCTCTGATAGATTCACCGTAGACTTCCAAGGTGATATCGTCCGCAAAGCCGACAATCGCCACCCCTACCGGAAACTTTAGCTTCAACACCTCGTCATACATGACGTTCCACAACACCGGGCCCAGTATGGAACCTTGCGGAACCCCTGAGGTGATTGGAACGCATTTCTGACCATCCTCCGTGTTGTAGCATAGCACACGATTCTGGAAATAATTTTCCAGAATTCTGTACAGCGACACCGGCACTTGGACGTTCCGAAGCGAGCTGGCTATGGAGTCCCAGCTAGCGCTATTAAACGCATTTCTCACGTCGAGCGTGACAACTGCGCAATAACGAATACCTGTCCTCTTGGGCTGGATTGCCACCTCGGCTGTCTTAGTGACAGACAAGATGGCATCCACCGTAGATTTGCCAATTCGGAAGCCGAATTGGTTCCTTGACAGACCGTTTGTGCCCTCCGTGTACTGTACGAGTCTGTTAAGGATAACCCTCTCCAGCACCTTGCCGGCAGTATCGAGTAGACAGATCGGCCTATATGACGAGGGGACACCCGGAGGTTTTCCCGGCTTCGGCAATAGGACCAGGTTCTGTCGCTTCCATCTGTCCGGGAAGTGGCCAGCTTCCAGGCATCTATTCATTACTGCCCCGAATAATTCGGGAGCCTCTAAAATAGCCGCTTTAATGGCCATATTCGGGATACCGTCTGGCCCCGGTGCCTTGCTCACCTTTAGGGATTTAGCGATATCAATGAGTTCCTCGTTCGTAACCGTCACTTCCTCCCCGACCTCCAAACCGCCGTCGCCCACGTTACTTTGGATGTTCGGCTGGGAGGCCGACCATCCTACGCTATGGTCTGAGATACTGGAACGTCGGCCGTGGGACGTGTGTGTGTGTGTGTGTGTGTGTGTGTGTGTGTGTGTGTGTGTGTGTGTGTGTGTGTGTGTGTGTGTATGTGTGTGTGTGTGTGTGTGTGTGTGTGTGTGTGTGTGTGTGTGTGTGTGTGTGTGTGTGTGTGTGTGTGTGTGTGTGTGTGTGTGTGTATGTATGTGTGTGTGCGCTTCATTTTCTATCGCCTGTTTCTCGAAGGTGGCTGAACCGATTTGACCGCTATTACTTTTGTTTGAAAGGTATTATTGCCTAGTATATCACTATTCAATTGTTTCGTGGTCTGACTTTTCGTTTAAAAGTTATAAGCAAAAATGTGAAAACTACGTGACACGGTTTTCTCCGAAAGCATGCAACCAATTTTTTATTTATTTATTACTAGTCTTCGATAGTATCGCACAGACAGTTCCTAAATTTAAAAGTCATTATTAATATAAAAATCATAAGAGTCAGACACTACATTGAATTCACGACAACACACATTAATAGGATTGTTCTGGCCAAATAGAGTGCGATGCATTGGAAGCCGAAAGAAATCTGATCGACGGGTAAGCCTAGGTGGTACGTTGATTTGAAGCCGCTTCAAATAAACGTTGCAGCAAACTTCTCCTGTTTGACAGCGTGGGCAGACGTATAAGAGCGCATCGATGTTCGTACGGAGGCAAACGAATTGGATCATCCCAGGGCAGCGTTCGCAAGGCGTACCGAATGAAGTGACGCTGGATTCGTTTAATCCGGTTGATCTGGAATACTATGTACAATCGCGCAGTAGAGAGACTTCAGGCAATAAACATCATCGAATTGCTGCGTATTCCTTTTGACGAAGCCTAGTAACGCATATGCTCTAGCAGTGGTAATTGCAACGTGCTGAGCAAAACATAGTGTGCTATCGAGGATAATTCCTAAATCTTTTCCAGAATCGACTCGGCTGACACTGACTGTTTGCATTCTATAGTCAAACAAAGTAGTCTGTCTGTTTCTGCAGAATAATATCACATTACATTTCTGCATATTAACTTCCATGCCGTTCAATGTACACCAATTCAACAGCGAATCAATATCGGATTGTATTGCGTAGCAACCATCTGTCGATGCTACCACTCGGTAAAATTTTAAGTCGTCAGCGAACATCATCTTTGGAGATTTTATAGTGGAGCACAGATCGTTCACAAAAAGATTGAACAGCAGTGGGCCAAGGTGGCTTCCTCGGGGCAAACCTGATTTCATCTCAAAACGAAGAGAGCTAGTTCCATTTACTCCCACAAACGCATTGCGGTCGGTAAGATATGACAGTATCCACCGTGTCAGCCATTCAGGAAATCCCAACCTTACCAGCTTCGTTACCATCAAGGCACGCGGTACCCTATCGAACGCTTTAGCGAGATCCACATAGACGGCATCGATCTGCTGGCGCTTCTCAAGTGCATTCGTCAACGTAGAAACATACGACATCAGGTTAGTAATCGTTGAACGCCACGTTTGTGAAAAAGCCATGCTGATATTCCGAGATCGTATGATGAACCTTCGGATAAAGTGAATCGTGGATAAGGCTTTCGAATACCTTCGGCAAGCAGCTTAGAATCGAAATACCGTGAACGTACCATATTCTGCGCAGTTAAGACATTTTTATGATTCTTCCGCTATTACAAGTATTCTTGACTTAAATTCATAAATATCAGAATAAAGTAGTTCATATGGGACCGTCCATGAACTTAGTGGACTATTAGGGGCAGGGGGTCGACCAAAAGCAACGCATCATACAAAAAGTATGAGCGAAAATAACCCGGGAAGGTCTGAAATAACTAAAAATGAGTTCGTAGTCAATTGACAGCTTTTATATAGCCAGTAGCGTTTCTAGGGTTAACAACCCTAACTCTTCAACCGATGTGATTTCGAGTCGGTTAACAGACGATTTGCCGAGACTCGCTGGGAGAATTTTCTTGTTGGTTGCAGTGTTGTGTGGCCCATCCCTCCCCCTCCTTAAAATTGGCAGTTTATACACGGTATAATATATTCGAGTTATATTAGAGTGTTTATTCAAAGCATCTGAAATTTCCAGAGCAAAAGTAAAAATTAGTTAAAATTATTTAGCTGGCCTATGATGCTGTTTGCTCCAAAATGTATGATGCAATCTAATCTGTCAAAATATTGTGTTCAATAGTAAAGAATGTGAGTGTACTGGTGTATACTGACGTATTTTTGTTGTGCATGTGAAATCCACAAATTGGATCAATCATTATGGTTTGGCACAATCTCACCCCCGTGAAGCTCGAAAAGTACAAAGTTTCGAAAAATGTTATTTTCGTATTCAAAACTTATCCAACGCATAATAACCTTTCAATACATTTCAAATAATTAGTTTATATACCTTCAAAATAGCAAGTTGATGCGATTTCTTGTTTGAGTTGCTTTATACGGGACATTTTTACAAGCGTTGTTTCCGAGTATTGTTGATCGCGAACTTTGAAACCCTTTTTAGGCTAAATAGTTCGCTAATATTATCTTTGATCCATTCTAAGTTATATGTTAAATAAATAATAAATATGTTATGTTCATGATCATTTTGAATTTAGGTCACCAGTTTCTATAGATACAATGAATTTTCACAAATAAACATTTTTGGTTTTTGGCACAATCTCACCCCCGTGGCACAATCTCACTCCGGATGGCGGTATGGAAAGAGGGAAAAAAGAAATTGGCATTAAAAGAGGGTTATGGATAGTTCAAGAAGGAGGGCTCGGTCATTTCGAGGACAAAAGTTTATTTATCAAACTATCGAACACGGTATAAGTAATACACGTGCAGGTAACCTGTTACAGTGCCTGATAGTGTTTCTTAGAAGTAATTGCAGTAAAAAGTGCCTGTTAAATTGATCAAGCTGCGAGAATAGTTCATCGAAATCAGGTAAATCTAAGTTCGAACAAATGACCGAGCCAAAGTCAGAACCGCATGTTAGGACACGCCAATCCCTTTCCAAAGTGGTACACTCTGGCAGTTTCCCGGCTCATTAGGCGGCCTGCCAAGGAAAACTGACTCATTTTGTGGACAAAGGCGCGAACGAGAGATTTCCCGTCTGTTGAGTGCGACGCGCATGCCAGCGGTAGCATATCGGACAGCCACCCATCCGGAGAGTGGTAATTTTCCCCTCAAGCATTTCCCCCCCCCCCGCTTGAGACAATTGAAGCCGATAGAAGCAGCCAACGCCGAAGGCAGTCGGCGTCCCCCGAAAGCAGCAGCCTTCCCCGAAAGCAGCAGACAGCTTCGACAGCAGTCACTCGTGGATCACAACACAAACACACACACACACACACACACACACACACACACACACACACACACACACACACACACACACACACACACACACACACACACACACACACACACACACACACACACACACACACAGGCACACACACACACACACAGGCACACACACACACACAGGCACACACACACACACAGGCACACACACACACACACAGGCACACACACACACAGGCACACACACACACAGGCACACACACACACAGGCACACACACACACACAGGCACACACACACACACAGGCACACACACACACAGGCACACACACACAGGCACACACACACACAGGCACACACACAGGCACACACACACACACACACACACACACACACACACAGGCGCGCGCACACACACGCACACACACACGCACACATACACACACACGCACACACACACGCACACATACACACACACGCACACACACACGCACACATACACACACACGCACACACACACGCACACATACACACACACGCACACACACACGCACACATACACACACACGCACACACACACAATTGTAAGTTAGGTTAAATAAAATTAATTAACTAAAGTGAGAGTTCTTTCTAAGCCGCCGTGTGTCCCGCCGTGTGGGCGGTGTCAGAAAGCCGACCTCGAGAAGGAGATTCTCTCCCTCTAGATCGAGCTAGCCAAGAAAAAAGAGATCGTGAGTATCCACCCCGGAAGTCCGGGAGTAGCGGGAGACCCTTCCGGCCTCCGATTAACAAAATGCCCCATATATAATGTTTTCAAATTCTGCTTGATTAAGATGTTACTGTCAAATGGATGTGAATTGAATCAAAGTGATTGTGCCATGCCTGATTCTGAAATTCTGAAATTGGCAATATAAATGATACTGATACTGATTCATGCATGTGAACTGCGTGCATGCATATTTCAACAAATACCGTTCTGATTCAAACTTCGAACACTTAAGCTATGCTGAAATTTTCTTCAAAGAAAAATGTTCGAAAACATCTTTATTCTACTCGCATAAATGGTTTAATAGCATGACAATTTAATTATTTTCGTGTTGAAACTTTAAAAATGAAGATAAAATGTTAATTTACAGTGAAAAACATTAAAAAACTCGGATGTTCGGTTTTGATTCAAACTTCGAACACTTTCATGGTCGACATTCAAAGCTCGAATATTTCAGTCTCAGACATTGAACACTTGTATTACTTTGAAAAGTATTAATGTTTTTAGTGTCATTCAACTTAAATAAGTGAAATTTCATCCTTTTTCTAAACACTGTATTTTTAAATCCACCTAACAGTATGATTTAAATTTTTCACACAATAATTAGTTTCAATCTGTACTTCTGTAGTCAATTGCTAATATTTTCAAACTCTATGTACCACATCTAAAGTAAGTTAACTTTGTACAGCTTTACAATGCAGATAATTCATTTTCCCGAAGGAAAATCCGGAAAAACCGGATGTTCGGTGTGGGTGTTCGAAGTTTGAATCACACCTCAAAACGTGATTCAAACTTCGAACACTTTTTATTTATCTAATATCTTTGAAAAAATGCATGAAACATTGTATTCTAACTATGCTTTAGTAGGTACATATATATCTTGCACTTACCTAATAATCGCGAAGAGGGAAGGTAAATCTTCTAAAATTGGTAAAATAATGCAAACGAAAAATCAGAGGGGTTGTGTACAAGACACGACCGCATATTCAACGTAGGACTACGCAAAGTTAATGTAAAGGTGCGTTTAGAACGAGCAATTTTGGCTACATTTGGAATGCGATATGTTGCTAGTTTTTGCTCAATGCTGCTTCTGTCGCCACCTGCACATTTGTGATACGTCACCATAGTTACTTGGAAACATCAGCAACAGTTAGGAACAATTGCATGCCACTAGTTGCCAAATTATAAGCAATCTGGCACATGCTAAACCGTTATTTAGAGCAGCATGAGATCGAAATCAGACATCATGATAATGCTGATTATTTAAGTTTTCTGTTTGGACACTGTGAATTAAAGTAATGCATGGTGTAATCATAAATGACATTCTTTTTCTTACATTTGATTTCCGATGGCAACACTATCGAGTTTATGTCGCTCGTCCGAATATTTCAACTGGTTTGTTTAATAGGTTGAAGGGAAGAAATCACATCGTCTCTGGTTAAGATATTGGTGAATTAACATTACAGAGTAACAATCATAAATATACGAGGCTTATGTCTGTCGCCAAAACGAGGGGCGCAACATGTACTTTCGTGGTAATAAACGCGCCCACATTAAGCAAAGACTCAAACCAATCATAGCTGATTACATTCAAGACGAGCAAAAGTAACGTAGTTGCACTTCATAGAGTTACATAGCGTTAGCATTACATAGCGTACCACCAATTTGCTCTCAATCAGACGCGAGACGACGCGCGGGGGTTAGAGCTAGTTATTAATAAAATTGATTTGGCTAATCAGAAACTTTCTAACCATTAAAATCAGGTACATGGTGTCATCTCCTTACCGGTTGGCAAGGAAAAGCTCCTGGCGCAAATGTCGATATGGAAATAACTTCATTACTGTTCATCCAGGTTTCGCTGAGCGCAAGGATATCTGCCTGTCTGAGAACCGCATCGGTTGAAATATCTGCTGAATGTGCGTGCGTTTAGACTCTGTACATTCAGGCTCAGCAGTACAGCAAAATGGCTTACGTTAGATATAAATTCTAGAAGTTCAGTACCTAAAGTAACCAATTTGTGGTTTTCCAGGCGCCTAAGTTCCGTCCGTAATTCCTGGATTCTCGGTGATGCAGTTCCCTTGGTATGGTAAAACTTAAATATGCCTCTGTTATTCGTCAAGTACGATCCTTCAATCGATGTAACTCTTGACATTCCCACGTACACCAACTGCTGTTCCTGTCTGCTGTGCGGAACCTACCCTCTATGAGCTTAGTTTCATCAGGTTCGAGTTGCTCTCCATTCCCAACTTTGGTTAAAATAACGGAAAATTGTTCGTTGGTCTGACGCATTACTCATTGTTATTATCTCATATACCGCCGCAAGCAGGACATGTTATGATTATAGACATTAAGTAACAGAGGAATGCGTATAAACGTGATAAACAGTATCGTTCAAGTATTAAAAGAGACAACTAATGACCTTGTTTCCCAAGTAACAATTTGAGTTTTATTCCTCTCTTATTGCAGTTTTCATGACCAATTTTGGTCACCAGAACCGTCATAAGTTTGTAATAAAACCAGGATTGTTACTTGGGTTTCCTCGTAATTTATTTTAGTAATGCTGAATATGGCAGTAAATATATAGCTGTTTTCAGCCTCCATCAAATATTGTGTATGATTATCGATTTATTTAACACAACAAATTCAACAAAGTAAATTTTACTTAGGATTCCTTGTAGAAAACATCGTATTTTTATTAAAACAATACTTTACCCGAGAATTGTAACACTTTTGAAGTTGTATGTAAGCAATTATAATAATAATAATTATTTCACAAATTAATATTTTGAACCTACATTTTTTTTATTAATATTTTATCCGGCAAGTTGAAAGCATGGAATGGGATATCCATAAATTTGCAATTACTCGGCACTATTTGATTTTGTAAAACTATAATGCAAGCCAAATATATTAACAAGCCGAAAATGTTTGATGACTCATCCCTTACCCTACATCTTTACATCTTTTCGGCTTCTATAAGACTCGCCTGTTACGTTAGGCAATATGCTGGCGCTGGCCTCTACATGCGCCGGAGCGGTCACCTCACGTAACACTTCAAAGTTGGAGGGACCAGCTATTTCGTGCGATGCACCATCTAATGATATATTGCCCACATCAGAATACACTGAATCACTACGATTTCCTTTTCTTCTCAAACGGTACAGTTTACAGCGCTCTGCCACCGTCAACGCTGGCCTCTTAGCTGGTACAGTTAATAATGCCTGTTCACGGACTCACTTGCAGTATTTACACATATATTTTGCTTGAACAAATTGAGACATTGTAAAATCAGATGCACAAAACCACTCACTTCTCACTTAAATTGATTGTATGTTATTAATAACAATTTCATATGGTAACTATGGCGACGACTGAGCGAATACCACAGGGAATTTGGAAAAATTGTTCAACTTTACGTGAAAATTCCAGGAGTTACACGAAAAATACAATCTTCTAATAAAAACCATACAAAAGGCAGATATTTTGTGATTCGAATGGTATGCGAACCATGAAAATGTTTTCAGAATTGGCTGAGCTATAAGCGTTCAAAATCTATCATTTTGTCGTGTCGCGGTCATTTTTGCTTCTCCAACGTGCCACTCTATTAAAGTAAGACGTAGTCTTACGTCAAAAACAGTTACTTTTGCACGAAACGCTAAGAGTATGCAAACGAAGTTAAAATCTGAGTTCTCACTTTTTTCCAGCGCCTGCTGATTACTTGCAAGGAGTCGTACAGTTCAATATCATACCTCAACGGATAAGGGACATTCTTACGAACTCGGTGGTGTACAATAAGCATAATATTTTATTATATTAGCGATATTAACGAGCACTTTATTCTGAAGTGTTCGAATTTTGAGACTGTTCTAAGTTTGAATCAGAAGGTACAAAACTAATTTTGGTTGAACTTTTCAATTCTCGCGCACGTATGTGTTTGTTCCCATGCATAAGAAACATAATTTTTCATTCCTTTGTATTGCCGGCGTGTGCGTGCGCTAGTTGCTTCTCGCGGATAGTATAAAAAGACGCTCGCGGCCTTAATAAGAATTCAGCTTTATTTTGCAACAAGTGCTTTAATTGAATGCCAAATTCTCGTTAAATCGTTGGTTAATCAAAATGGATACAAAGTCTTGTAGTGAGTTACGATGTTTAAAGAAATTGTATTTTGTTTACAATTTGATTCCTTCATTATCTAGAAATTTCCTTAAAAAGAAGATATTTTGGAGGCTACATACAAATTGCCGAATAATGTAGATAAGCGAAAGTCGATCGAAAATTTATCCTTGATCACGTGGATTGTGACGCTGAGGCTTCGATTAACATGTTCTGGTATGACTTCCATCGTCGTTGGCAGCAAAGTCAACACAAATTGAAACGATTCTTGCAGGATAATATAGATTGGCTCGAAGGTGTTGTAATTTTCGACGGACCTTTAACTTCTTCCAGTACAAACAAGCGAGGACGACCACAAAAGGAATTTGATGAAAGTTGCGATCGTAGCAAACGCCGCGGAGTGGTGTGGCTGTCAAACTACATACATTGTCCATGTCCCACTCATTGGTTTTGGTACTTTTGGTTCTGGTGCCTACTTAAAGGTTTATTCATTTTAAGACTACTGAAACTAATTAGAAAGCAGTTAAACACAGCCTTTTAGCTATAATTTAACTAATAGTAGCTGTTATTTTCGTTATACTGGCTGGTTCCAAGTTGTCGCCGTCCATGGATGTTTAGCCCGCAAAATTTTGATAATTTCACACCCCTGAGCAAACGTCGCAAAACGGAATCTCTGTGCAGGGATAACAGTGCAGGTGAGCTTCTCTTTGCTGCAAAAAGAACCTCAGAGCCGATGGAAACCAGCGGGGTGCTATCCCTATCTTAACGAACGGTGTTTGACAGTCGACTTAACGAAGGGCGCTATTTCAAGAAAAGCGCCCGTCTGACAGGTAAATTTGCTGCCAACCTTGTCGAGATGGTGCTGAGATGTTGGCATCAAAAACATGGCACCCATCGCAAGCCCCTGATGGAAACACTAGTTTAAAAGCTTGCGATGGCTGCCTTCCTGCTATATCTGGCGAGCAAGCATTAGCAATTTTTATAGATACAAAATTGACTAAACGAAGTTATAACTTGATCAGAGGCCCTGTAAAATCGATCTATCCAGCCTATAAATGTATTCAAACAGAAAAGAACAATTGCCATCCTCCTAAGTCTTCAATTATATCTTCAGAAGTATGTTGCCAAGTTAAGCTTCAAGCGCTGCTTGACAAAACATCTTCAAGAATTTTCTGCCGTTTTGAGGAAAAAGTGAGAGGATTGACATTAAAAGGACATAGACAGCTTCTTTTAATTCTCAAATGGGCTGTGATGTGATGGTTCATCGGGAATGTCAGAATATAAGCAAAGATTCTCAAATTCAGATTCAACCGATAGTCAAGTGTTTTTGACATTCGTTGTACCTCTACGATTTGCCGCAGAGGATTTTGTGATATGGGACAACCCGAGACCGTCATCTACCCGTTATTGCAGACCAATTTCACTTCACTTTACTAAGGAAACAGCAGATACAATTCGTGAGGAGCATAATCGGATGATTGCTGAAATTAATAATATAATGAATAGTTTTAAATATTTCATGGATGGAGTCGAATTAAGCATTAAATATAATCTTCTGATGACTATGGTAGACAGGAAGGTAATTAATGCTATTACAAACACATCATCTGCGCAACGATGCTATTTATGTGGAGCAACATCGTTGACATTCAACAACATTAATGCCATGAAGACCAAAAAAGTCCAAGTTGAATGGCTTCAGTACGGCATAAGTTCACTACATTGTTTACTCCGTACATTTGAATGTATGTTTCATGTAGCATATAGATTAGATTTCAAGATATGGTGTAAACAGGTCATGAGCATGAATTTACAGCTACTAAATTGCGAATACAGCAAGAGTTTCGTGAAAAAATGGAAGTTAATGTTGATAAACCTCGTGCAAATTTCGGAAATACCAACAACGGTAATACAGCCCGTAGATTTTTCGCAAATGCATCTGTCTCCTCTAATATAACTAAAATAGATGAACGATTGATAAAACGCCTGCTGTAATCTCTTCTTGTGAAGAAATATTCAAGGCCATGAAATAATTAATAGAGTTAGGGGAACTGTGGGTAAAATGAACAGGGGGGGTAAAATGAACAGGTAGCCAAATTCCCAGTAAACCAATTAAAATCTGTTCCATATCAATAGGTATCTTCTCCTAGAAGTATTTCAAACTATTTGAGACAATATGTGGTGATCATAATCGTTCTAAAGTGAAAAAAATTGAAAAAGTAAAAAATATTTGTTGAAATCTGACGCCGATGTTAATTTCCACTATTAGTATATAAGCTTTTTTGGCGAAACAAATTAAATTTCGACTATTTGTATCATTTAGTGTTGTTTGCTTATCACTGTCCTGCGGATTTGTCGAAAATTCCAAATATTTTTATCAACTGTTTGTTTATAATAAACACTAGAAAACAATTGGTGTTTTGGGGGGGAAAATGAACACTTCACTATGGGGGCAAAATGAACAGTGTGTATAATGATGTTTTATTTTCCATTTATCAGCAGCCAGGACCTAAGTACAATTCAATCAATAAAAATGATGAAGTTTCTCGAAAAATGACGGAAATGACCGATGAAGCGAGTTGAAAGTCAAGCATTGTATGAACCTGGCGAAGATACATTATGTTAACTTTGTGGAGTCCTATTTTAATTCCAGCAGCCTTGTTGAATATCTACAGCTTATGTAGAACAATGGTAAGGTAAAATAATGTTTAATTTATCCAAGCTACATGTTAACTTTAGTTTTCCATGACATGTTCATTTTGCCCTCACTGCATGTTCATTTTACCCACACGAAAAAAATCAGGCTCGAATGTAACGCTTTCGGAAATAAGGAATTTTTCATGACAAATCGTCTTTTTTCAAACATCTTTATATTTTGCTACATGGAATATGAATCCAGCTTTCAATTCATGTAGTGCGTTCAGCATTTGGTTGGTTCCTGGGGAAGCAAATGGCGAAATTGCTAAGGGTGTTCATTTTCCCCCCAGTTCCCCTATGCTTCCAATTGGTCGGATGTCTGAAGAAGCGCAGGAGCATATGAACAAAGAAATACGGCGTCTAAGAAAGGACAATTCCCGAAAATGTTCTCAAATGGCGAATTTATTGGATGTGTTTAATGGTTTGCTCATTTCGTCAGATCCAATCATTTCTAAAAATACTTTTGAAGCTAGAAGAGGATGATAGCGATTAATAATAGAGTAAATTTTTATTAAAAAATTCATCGTTTCAATCAATTTAAAAAACTATTATTTGTTTATCATCTTAAATATCTGAAATCGAACGAAATCTTTCTCTGATTCATGTGTCGCTTCCATATTAGGTCATTACTTTTGTTATCTATCAATATCTTTCAATTTGCTTCAAAATTCCAAGGATAGCAAGGAACACTGTTGGCAAAAAATAGTTTTAATTTGTTTCAAAACATACGTGAATATGAAATAATAGTTCAAATTGAAACACAGTTATGTATTGGAAACATGAGCTTGCACAATTTATTATAATTTTAGTAATTCAGTTTGTTGCAAAACATGCAGAATTCAAAAAATGTATATACAGACAAACAAAGTTTGATTTTCAGTATGAATAGATTTTTTAAACAACCCTAGACGTTCATATGATAATTTTAGAACATTTTAGATGAAAAAATCAGATTCAGCGACCCAAAATTACCCTTAGATGACATTTTCAGCATCTTCGGACAACTTTTTTATTTTTGTCCAGCTTTTGTAAGGATAGGATCCACTGTGCGATGGTATGAAAAATACAATATGAAGCGTTTAGTTGGTAGCTGTGGGGTATTTCCTGCAAATATTAGGTCAATACAAGACCCAAGGAACAATTTTTGCTTATTAAACGTTTTACCGACAGCTTTTATTCAGCACATGCTATATGTCTAAACACCTCTGTTCAATGCTTATACAGTTGGTTTTGGAGAATTTAAACAGCACAGTGCTGAATATGGGCGTGGAAGATGCGTTTGTATGACTGTTATGCAACGTATAGTAAAATGTCTATTCAGTACGTATAGATATGTTTATTAAACTTTTGCTGATGGCACTGAAGCTACGTTTATTCCACAGCAGTTCAACCTTTAGCAAGCAAAAAGAAAAAAAATATGCAGGAAGTATTTTCATTTTATTTTGTGGGTTTCGTTATTTTCATGGCCATGTTGCATATATTATAATTTAATAAGAGGCTTAGTAGGAAATCATTGGTTGCCTCAAAATTCATCAAGCCTGCCATACACTTTTTTCATTCACCCGGATTCGAACTTACATCCTGTCGGTCGGAAGCCGTCAACGAACACATCTGAGATAATCTGACATATGACAGGCGCCGAGTTTTTAGCCGATGTAGATTTACCAGACCAGCTTAAGTTTGTCTAGCGTGGAACAAAAATGGGCTAAAATACATTTAAGCGCTGAAGAGTAGTTTCTTAAATCATGTTTGGCATCTGCTATACTAGATTACTTTAGAAGTATTTATTCCGCACATGTTAAACATTTAATAAACTATTTGTACTAAAATAAAGCATTTCGCTTGTACCACCAGCAACATAACACACTTACAACGCCGAGGACTTTTTCATTTTGAATATTGACGACGGTGAGCGGTGCTACTGAATAAAATTCACTGGAAACTATAAATCCAGAATGTTCAGCTAGCGATTGTTCATTTAGTTAGTAGTGATGTGATTAGCAGCAGCAGTGATTAGTTAATAGCAGGAGTGATTCGTGCTAGTACTTTGCTGAGCTTATTGCTGCTTTAAGTCGCTCGCTGTCTGTGCAAATCTATTTGTCATCGGCTCTGATTTAGTTTTTTTCATCCAAAAAACCAAAAAGAGCAGCGGATGGCACGAGAAGCAGTGGTGTTTTCGCGCACCGGCAGCGGGAGCGGGAGCTAGTCACACGATTACGGCGCTACCAGCAGTGGTGGTGGTATCGCCACTATACCACCCGATCATAACAATTCTGGTGACTTCAGCCCGACGAAATTCATCCCACTGAGCAAATCCATTGTGAGTAACTCGCAAAGTGTCAAGCAGCCAGCTGTCTTTGGATATAAGTTTGTTAAATTTATCGGTACCATGAGGGATAACGACAAGCCGAGGGCAAAAATACACACCGTACAGGCAACAACACCTGAAAGGAATTCCACTACCAGCAAAGATTTGCGGCGGCTAAAAGTGGTTATGCAAATGTTTTCTATTCTGATTGTATCTAAAAAAAATAAAAATAAAGTGTACCTAATATAAATTTAAAGCATAAATTATAAAGTGTAAAGTATAAAGTGTCATTCAAGTTATTGGTGTTATTGGCTGCCATCAAGCACCTTTTATTCCACACCTGCTCTTGGTGGTGCTACTGATACGTTTGTACGACGATTATTCGACACATACTCCATAATTCCTCTTAGCAATGTAGCTGATGCGTTTGGGCAACTTTAATTCCACTCTTATTCTACACTCGCTCTCAGCAATGCTGCTGATACGTTTGCGCAACGCTCATTCCACACTTATTCCACTTTTATTCCACACTTTCTCGCAGCAATGCTGCGCAACATTTATTCCACAGTTATTCTACACTTGCTCTCAGCAATGCTGCAAATTCGTTTGTATAACACTGTCTTCCACTGTTATTCCATTTTTATTCTGCACTTGCTCTCAGCAATGCTGCGCAACATTTATTCCACTGTTATTCCACACTTGCTCTCAGCAATGCTACAAATTCGTTTGTACAACATTTATTCCACTGTTATTCCACTTCTATTCTGCATTTGCTCTCAGCAATACTGCTGATACGTTTGCGCAACGCTCATTCCACACTTATTCCACTATTATTCCACACTTGATCTCCGTAATGCTGCTGATACGTTTGCGCAATGCTTATTCCACTCTTATTCCACTTTTAGTCCACAATTGCACTTGACTGACACGTTTGCACAACGTCTATTCGACATGCATTTTCATGGTAGCTTTTAAGCAACCATTATTCCACACCTGCTCTTAGCCGTACTGCCGATACGTTTGCATAACGATAATTCGACTCTTATTCTGCACTTATATAACAACGTATAGATGTTGATTAGAAGCTAGAAAAAATATAGGATATGACGTTTAAACAACAGACAATTCAGCAAATTCGCTTATTCAGCACCGAATGCTACCACACAACTCTTATTCCACACCTGCTTGTTTAGGTGCTGCCGTTTTGTTCCTTGGGGAGCCGCCTAAAGCTGTTACTTGTCTCTTGCTTCTTGCTTGTCTAAATTTCATGTGTTCAGTCATTTTATAGTTCTCTTCTTTTAATACGTTCACATTGAAGTCACCTGTAACAATCACTGGAATATCCTTCGTCGAATAATTGAACAAGTGTTACGTTAAAAACATTTTCACCATTTTCGTTGATCTGCTTCCAATAACATGGGATTACGAAGCTCATAAACTTTCTCAATTATATGTGATGATATCGGAGAAACCGTTAATTTTTGATAAATAGCTACTCCTCCAGCATATATCCTGTAATAAAATTGACTAAACAAAGTTGCACAAACAATGTTAGAAAGTAACAAACCTTCAATCTCAATAACTTCATTACTGCCCATCCATGTTTCGCTGAGCGTAAGGATATCTACCTGTCTGAGATCCGCATCGGTTGAAATCTTGAAATATCTGCTGAATGTGCGTTTAGAGTATACCCATAAATTTCCAATTACTCGGCTCTATTTGATTTTTTTAAATATAATGCAAGCTAAATATATTAACAAGCCGAAAATGCCTGATGACTGACACCATACATTACATCTTTTCGGCTTCTATAAGATTCACCTGTTACGTTAGGCGATACGCTGGCCTCTACGTGCACCGGAGCGGACACCTCACACGACTCTTCAACGTTGGAGGGTCCAGCTATTTCATGCGATGCACCATCTAATGATGTATTGCCCACTTCAGAATACACTGAATCACTATGATTTCCATTTCTTCTCAAACGGTAGAGTTTACAGCGCTCTGCCACCGTCAACGCTGGCCTCTTAGCTGATTAATAATGTCTCTCCTCACGGATTCGCTTGCGGTATTTACGCATATATTTTGTCTGAAGCAATTGAGACATTGAGAAATCAGATGCACAAAATCACTCACTTCTCACTTGAATTGGCACATATTTAGTGATTCGAATGGTATGCGAACCATAAAAATATTTTCAGAATTGGCTGAGCTATAAGCGTTCAAAACAGGGATGGAAGATCAGTGATTTTGATCAAATCTGTGTGTTATCGCCACACGCACAGATCACGATCCGTACAGATCATGACAAACAGTGAATCTTTAGCGTTGATCACAAGATTTTGTTCTTTAAATAGTCTCAGCAGTCGTTCATAGTGTTACATTTTACATAGCTGCGAGAAAAAAGGTCACACATGTTGTTTTTATTCCGATTCGTACGATGCACACAACCAATCGTCTGTATCTGTTATATTTCTCAACGCAATCATGCAATGAACATGATCTGACAATAGGTTTGTCATAATCTGTATGGATCGCGACCAAGTGTTTGTCGCTTACAAGTAGTGATGTCAATGATTCTGAATCTGATCGCTCCTATGATGTTGGTCGCTAGAAGCGATTTTTTTCCACCCCTGGTTCAAAATCTATCCTTTTGTCGTGTCGCGGTCATTTTTGCTTTTCTAGCTTGCCACCCTATTAAAGTAAGACGTAGTCCTACGTCAAAAAAGTGGCCGAAACTTGCTTGTACTCGCGTCGTGTACTGAGTATACGGCGGACGCTACCTCAAGTTTGTGAAGAGATAAAAGGTTGCGGTTTTCGACAAAGTTGCTTATCTAGCCAAAACACATCCGGTGATATACAACAAAGTTTGGAACTGATTCGCAAGATGGAACCAATAAGGAAAGGTGAAAATTCTTTTAGGAATGTTTCGGAATGGCGATGAATTAGAAGGTTGCTTTTACTACAAAGTTGTTTATAAAGTCAAGACGCATTTGGTAACGGACACTGAAGTTAGGAACTAGTCCGCTAGATGTCGCATACGCTGAAATTTAATTCATTTGGCGATATCTCAGAGCCATGACGAGATAGGAGGTTGATGTTTTCGACAATTTATCAAGTCAAGATACTTCCGACGACGAATACGAAAATTCGGAACTAGGTCGGTAGATGGTGGAGATGATAAGAAAATCAAATTCTTTTCGGAATATTACGGAACTATGATGACATAGAACACTGCTATTCGCAACAAAGTGGTTTGCGTAGTCAAAACACGTTAGATAACGCATCCTTGTCCTTTTTACCATTGATTGCGTTGTCAATTTCAGCCAATCAACAGTTAGATAGAAATTGGTTAACTGACAGAAGCAATTGACACGTATTGATTCAACTGATCAAAATTCTTTTAACGAAGCCATTTCGTTCAGGTTTATCGAGCTTCAACATCGTCTAGCCAGATCACCAGAAAAATATTCCTGGAAGCCCATTCCGCGCTTCTATCACATTGTTCAAAGTATTTTAGAGAGTGTTTGAGTCCATATTCTTCCCTGGGTCGCCCAGGGCCAAACTGGCCCATCGGGCAACCGGGCATATGCCTGGCCCCCAGTAAAAATTTCGAAGTTTCACAAAATGAGATTTTCCAAAATTTTTATTTCAATTAAACTCTTTCTATGACTCACGAATGTTCAATTGCTGGGGCTCCATGATTCATGAAATCAATCGATTTGATGATTGAAAATTCAGCCAAAATTTCTATTTAAATTAAACTTTTTCTACGACTCACGAATGTTCAATTGCTGGGGGCCCATGATTCATGAAATCAACCGATTTTAAGATTAAAAATTCAGCTTCAAATGGGACTGTTGGGGCCAGGGCTTGAAAAGGGATCGCAAGTTGAATGTGACTGCCGTGAATGCGTACACTTACCGCATTCAAACTCCGTTTTTTGAACGATCATTTGACTGTTTTTTGAATCCAGTCAATCTGCCGCTTGCGCTGCTGCCGTCATACAATTCAAGCGGCCTCTCTGCAAAAGAGGCGTACTCCTGCTTTGCCCCGCTTTGCGCGTTCATATGAAGAATCTGAACTGCAAACTGACTGGAAGCATAAGATGACGTATTTTTTCATTTCTGTTTTTGTCTCCAAATCGGCTGCTCACAGTAATAGTTTGTCACATTCCACAATTGAGCGCTGGATCGTACTTTCATTTAACCGCAACCCAATAAACTGACTGGGGCAGATATTCAGCAACTTCTCGGCAGTAAACATTAGCACGAAAATATCCTAAATGAAAATAGCTGCTGCTTTAGCGACCTATTTCGGTGTGATAGCCGGTAACTCTGCGGGCGGCACAGGCTGTACTTATTCCAACACCAGCAGCTGCTCCCGGCACCCTCAGCGATTTCGAAATAGATAGAAATTAAATTTAAGCACGGTCGAGTGTTTGCTAAAAGGAATCCGTTTATACGATTTACACTATTCCGCAAACACCGACAACGAACAGCTGTTTTTGGTAAACGTAAACATACTTTTGACACTTGTAGCTCAGAAAGTGCTGGCTGCTTGCTGAAGATGATTTCCCAGGAATACAATGGGTACACTAGCGCCTCTACTTGTCTAGAGGTATGAGGTCTGTTAGTCCGACCGACTTATTCCATGCACATGTAGTGGTTGTTTTTTTTTGTAGTATTGAATCATGCGCGGTAGCTTTTCGTTAGTATGGTGACTGCCAGATATTTGACTGTTTTGCTTTCGAACTTCGAATGTTTCATTGCTGGGGCCCCATGATTTATGAAATCAACCGATTTGGTGATTGAAAATTCAGCTTCGAATGGGACGGTTGGGGCCCCGAACTTTAAGCCAAAATTTCTATTTAAATTAAACTTTTTCTACGACTCACGAATGTTCAATTGCTAGGGCCCCATGATTTATGAAATCAATCGATTTGATGATTGAAAATTCAGCTTCGAATGGGACTGTTGGGGCCCCGAACTTTAAGCCAAAATTTCTATTTAAATTTAACTTTTTCTACGACTTACGAACAGAAATTAAAATTTTCACTAACATGTAGGATAAACGTTTTTCGCTCACCCATTATTCTTATATGACAACTAGATTCTGTGGTTATCTGTTTGTACAAAGCGAAAGAAAAACATTTTTCCGCTACAGAATGAGAGTTGATAATAGGGTAAAAGCACCAGTTTTGGCCATAGTTTGGCAAACTTTCAAGGATATTGATCATCTTATATATAAAAGAGAAGTGAAAAAGTTCGACCGCGCATCACTTGAGAACGGAGCATCCGATTTGAGCCGTCTTTTCTTTATTGTGTTCGTTTCCACCACCGCTATGTTTTTACGGCGAGAAAAATTGTAAAATTTACTGGAAAGATTAGAAAACTCGAAAAATAATTTTTCCATATAAAACCCGCAACGCATTGTATGCGCCATATCGGTGGTTACTACGATCATCAACCGATACCACTGAAGTTTTTGGAGCGTCTTAGTAGAATACGAAACCTAAAAATAAAAAATAAGAAAACTTATCCAATTTAACTCTGTGTTCGTGTTCGTGTGTTCGAAAACAGACACTGAGGAAGCCTGCAAGTCGTAGGCGAAATACGTATCTGTCATTGAATAAAATACACATAGTAGAATTAAATTGGATAAGTTTTCTAATTTTTTTATTTTTAGGAACCGATACCACGTTTGATTAACAGCACCGTTGCCGCCAAAAACAAACACGTGTTACCTTCTTTGAAATCGCCACATGTAACAATGAGGGATATTCTTGCTATTAATCATTTCTGTGGTCTAGCAAGATCAGAAAATAATTAACATTATGTAATGTGTTGTAGGTATAACTTTTTGATAAACCCAAACTCAAGCCAAAAGCGTCAATAATGAAATTCGTACAAATGGTTTAAGCACTAAATTGATTAAATTGGCACCACCAAATTGCCAAATGAAGAACTTGCATATGCAGATAAACATAGTATTCAGCAATACACTAATAAATCAATTCTAAAGGTACTGATATAAATGAAAATTTTACAAAAGTTAACTTATTGTCGATTTCAATTCGTATTTCATCTCTTAAAAATGTAAAAAAGTTATGTAGTTGTTAATGGAATCTGGATCAGTAATGAATACTAACGCAGTTTGCAAATTACAGTTATCGAGATTGGACAATGCAACTATTTCGGCTAATTCTTATCAATCAATTTAGAAAGCAAATAAAAATAAAAATCGCATGACTGTTGATATCTAATACGTATCAGAATAATGAATTCAATTTTAAATTATCATGGAATTTCACACGAACCTTTGATTGTGATGAAGGAAATATACTCGAGTGTCCAAAAACTATTGGCTAACTCAAGAACCAGCATACAGAATAGATAATACTGGGATGACTATACTAAGGCAAATAAAAAGTGTTTGGGAGTATTAAATAGTACAATAATATATTTCAGCATCAATTAAAATATAGTTGGTAGTGTAATGATTCCGTTCTCATGTTGGTTATAATTAGACGATCAACTGCAGCAGACGAAACTAGGCGCTGTTTAAGCCATCGAAATCACTTATACAAAAAATAAGTGCACAATCAGCAGAGTTCATAAGACAAGGCTTGATGTAAATTCTATCAATAGAACCGTTGGGTATTGGGAATTCACAAACCAACTTTTACACCGACATATTTCCAACGAATAATAAATTTTGAGATTTTGTCAAATTGCCAGATTGTCAGATACGGTTATTAGATATACACGCTCTCTGAACATCAACTACATCAAATATCAAACGTTGGACTCTTTAAAAAACTACAAAACCCTGCTTATACCTTTAGTAAACTCTTTTTTCTAAAAATCAGCAGCTTTCTCAGTTCATCTGAAATTTACAATCTGAAACATTCAGTCCAATTTGTGGCAGTACGAAGTTTGCCGGGTCCTCTAGTGTTTTATAAAATTCTAATAAACTAAATATGTTTACACATCATCAACGGATAATTTTAGTCTTAATCATCGTAATGTATAGGTTTATTTGATGGAAATATGCTTTTTTGTTTCAATTTTTGTCGATTGAAAAACCTCTGCTGGGTTCCTGTTTTGGCCATAGTGTTCTTCTATTCGCCACTATGTGTTCCTATTTTGGCCACCCTGCTGGAAAAGTATCGCAAAACAAGTTAAACTATCATGTAATCTATTTTACTGAATTATTTATTTTTTAAATATACAATTGCATCGGATTAGCATTACTTCCGGAATTTTAACGTTATCTTGTCTGTCATTATTTGTGCAAGATTGCAAAAATTGGTGTTCGAGAAAAAGAAATCAAAACAAGAATCACTTTTTCTTTATGCTTAAGTTTATTTGAAATTATTTCTAATCCTTTAAGCAGTTTTCAGTTATAAATCCGTTTTTGCAGTAATATAAACAAGTATGGGAAATCTTTTGGATAATTTTCATGACCGATGGTTCAACAACTTTTGTTTTATTTGATTGCTTGCTACGGATGCAATCAGCGGAACAATGGTATCCGATTTACGATACTGTAAAACAAAAGCGTTAATCATAAACCACAACTGCAAAAAATTGGCATTCAACTTTCAGCTTTACATAGGACAGATTGTTGAGATATTGTAATATACTGATGAATTACCTTCAAACATTTGAAAAGAGTGTAACAACCTTTTGATATCTGGATTTCAAACATAGTTTTCTTCAAATATTGTGATCGTGAAGAGTAATTATCACTAGGTATCGTAATCGTAAGGCCCAAAGTAATTAGCCTTTCTAAAGATGCTGTTGTTTGAACCACTCAATCCCAGAGATTAGAGGAATCGTCGCTTATAGCGAAAATAAACAAAAAATTTATGCTATTCTAGAAATAGATTATATTCCAACATTATGTTAAAGTCTGATGTAGTACATTCTTATATAATCGAGGAACATTAGAACCTATCGAGATATGAAAGCAAAACTTGAACTTCCCTTTGAGAAAACTAAATGTATTATTTAATATATTCCAATGTTTACATGGCTTTCATATGGCTTTTCAAATTATTAGTGGTCATCCAACCCCGTTCTCTTTGACCAAGACCTTATGCAGAGAGAAATCTTCTTTTCATGATGGAGTATCACGAGAGTTTCTGGTAAGAAAATCCTTCACATTGAATAACTACGTACGGTGCTGCGCTATAAAATCGCGACGTAGCATTTCAATAAGCCAGGAAACAATCATTTCCTTCTCCTTGGACAGTATCGTTCCGGTACTCCGTATTGTGGTTTTCTGCCACTTGTCACTCGTACGGTAGACCTTAGATACCGTATTTTTTACGGCTCGCATATTATGAAGATACTTTGATTGTACACCTGACAGGCAATGTTTTTCGATGAAGCCATCATATTTTGAACAAAGAATATCAAATAATCAATAACTTTATTAATAAATTACTCAATTTAGTAATTCACTGCCTGTGCCTTCCAGCGGTAAGAAAAGAACAAATTTTGGAACCCGACGACCACAATTTCAGAACTAAATATCAATAGATTTTACGTATGGCGAAAACGGGCATATGAAATATGAAAGCGCTTTGACGTATGGCCAAAAGCGGCACAGCGAAAGTTTTTGGCCTCCTATGACTAAAAAGCTTTTTTTATATAAAAATACTTATTTTCGTTTATCATCTAATCGATATGGTTTGAGAAATAATCCATTATACCATATGGAAAAACCCAACGAAAATAAAATAATTTTAGATAATAAATGTTATGTACTGAAAGTTCCAGTCGTACTATGCTGGCAAAAGGTTATGCGGGAAATTAAGGGAGGCCTTTTTTATTTCTGCAATATTCCTAGAATAATAATTTTCTTATATTAGTTTTCATATAAGTTATATGGAAAAATATCTGAAATTTGATTTAGTTGCATCTAAAGTTGTGTTATTAGCCATATATTTCATCAATTAACACTTAAATACATGTATGGCCAAAACAGGTACTATGGCTAAAACCGGTGCTTCTGCCCTATCTCATTGCATTTTTCCCTGAAAAACAAATCGAAATATAAATCGCAGGTGGAATTGGCGCGAAACTCTAATGCAATACTAGGTATATAATGAAACCCATGGTGATACCCAAATACATAAACTCGGTTGTTTTATATGTCTCTCTCTTGTTGGCTGGTTGCTTGGTAAATTCAATAGTAACATGTGTATTTTCGTTTCTGAAAGACGGCTTATAATGCTTTATCCTCTCACAACAAAGAGAGGATAAACTCGTGTTACGAAAAATTAAAAATAAACAAATCTCGGGTAAATTTTCAAATAGACCTAAGTGACAATGAGAGATTCTCTTCGCGTCTCCTCTCTTCCGCTTTTTGCGGCAACCCTATGCATAAAATGGTTGCCGGAGTTACTAGTTAGCTAAATGTTTTGAAAATTTCCTTTTCTATGAAAGACGGAAGAGAGAAGACGCGAAGAGAATCTCTCATTGTCACTTAGGTCTATTTGAAAATTTACCCGAGAAATCATGATCACGTGTTTCTAGGGATAAAGGAAAATATTGATAGCCTGCGCTCACGAGCGACAATACATATGTATAAAACATTCTCGTTTCTCTTTTGCTAGGCTATAATAAGTCGTAGTAGGCAAAATTCATTGAATGTCGCGCATTTGAAACGATAAACTAAATGCTTGCTTACAAATGTTTCATTGCTGGGGCGCCATGATTTATGAAATCAACCGATTTAATGATTGAAAATTCAGCTTCAAATGGGGTTGTTAAAGCCCGAACTTGAAGCCAAAATTTCTATTTAAATTAAACTTTTTCTACGACTCACGAATGTTCAATTGTTGAGACCCCATGATTCATAAAATCATACGATTTGATGATTAAAAATTCAAATGTAATTTCTGTTCTGTTTCTGTTTCTGTTTGCAGCACGAGGTGGGGCAGTTAGAGCCAAGTCTGTCCAGGGCTGAGATAAGGTGGTTGTGATAATGATAAAAGAATCCTTGCGGATAACGCTAGCGCCATAATGCGTTGGTGATTATGGATTAATGAGGAGGAAGAAGAGTGACAGAACTTGGCTCGTTATAATTGTGTACTTGGTGAATATAGAATAAGATGGCTTGTACTTATCTTGTTTTCTCCTTCCTTTGTTTGTTTCCTCGTCTTGTTCGTAGTCGATCTTAATTAAGCCCAAAGCAGGCTCCACGCCGGCCGTCCTCTCCATCGTTGTCACCAGTTCAGTCATCTGTGGCTGATCTCTTGCCTCCCCTCACGACAACATTGTTGCCGTGAGAAGAAGCGATAGAGATCAGGCAGAGAAAGAAAAGAAAAGAAGAAATTTTTAGTCAACATGTTGATCGCAATTTTCGAGTTAGTAATATCACGAGAATTCTATGTCTGTCCATCACCTATGCTACTACCGACTAACTACTCGCTAGGATGGACGCTACTCATCTCCCAAATACCCATGTCATCACGATTGACCCAGCGCTGTTCAACAACCTACGCTGATTAAAAGCCACAGCCGCCTCTTTATCTACCATCTTTGCAGTATTGTAGCTGTTGGCGTAAATTTTCGAATATTTTGTGCGGAATATTATTCAAGAGCAATATTATCGCTCAGAACTATCGAAAAACTACTTGAACTTCCGAAAAATAGAGCAGATGCGATATAATGGGGACTGGTACTCGCTCGTATTATTCCCGGTGGCATTAATTGCATATTTGCAGCGGTAGTCAACCGATTTGTCGGTATGCTCTTCAGAACGTGGTCAATTGAAATGATTCTGTAACTAAAAAGGGATGAGGTGGATCAAGTAGAACTTCACTTGGAGATATGTATATATGCCGTGTTAAGTTTTAAGTGCAAGCTGTCACTGAAGCAAGACGTAACAAGATGTTAACGACGTTGATAATTCTGTGAGGATGGTATTGAATCGAAAAAAAATCCTCATACCATGGCCATATATTATGTACTATGACCCTATTTTAGGAAGGGGGAATGATGGTATATTGAGGACAGCCCTTCGCTATCTCTTGAATCAGCCAGAGAATCGAATACCTGTTTTTACTTGAAGAAGTTTTAACTCTAAAACGATTTAGTTAGAAATGGAATTTCAGTTGAAGTCTGCCAGCATTGGGCAACGGACAGAACAAAATATATATCGAGGCTATAAAGCTTTTCGAGAGATCCACTAAGTCCGACCGCGACGACATCCGCAAGAATGGAGAGGAGCAGGCCGCCGGTAAGTTGCCACCGTTCGATTTGATGCACTCTCCGACAGAGGCTCATCAGCATTAGGAGGGCTCTTGGGAGACAAATAGCGTCATTCATGATCATTTTATGTTGTTAGTTGAATACCGTTAACGCGGTTAGTCACAAGACATGCAAATCATTCTAATAAAGGAGGAAAATAAGAAAAAAAAATAATTATAATTAATTACATCCAAAACAATACAATAGAGGTGACAGTAACAACAACGATAGCAATATTAATAATAACATAGGAAACACAGCTACTGACTATAACTTCCTGCCCATTATCAATTATAGTTTGGCAGCATAAGTATAAGAAAAAATTCCGACTCATCATAGAACACTCAAACATATATTCATTCGTACCTATACACTCATGCACACTCATACATGTATACACATGTATACATGTACGTGTGTGTATATTTTCAATGCTGTGCTGTCCATAATCGCATGACAGCCACAAATTATATGGCAATCTCATAGAAAATGTCTCGATTATGCAAATAAAGACATCACATCATTTTTGAACACCGATCCGATAAATGCTTGTAAGAGTCTGCAAATTTAAAACCAAAGCTTTTAAGTTAGCGAGAAATTAGCCCTCAGTACGTATTGATGATCACGATGATTGCTTTAAGTGTGGTAGTCAATAAGTTTTCGTAGCTCTATAGTTGGAATTCTTGAAGTTTAGCACGGTAAATTCACTAAGATAAATGTTATTTTGTCTTACCTTATTTATAAACTTTCATATGCAACTCGACTTTATCGGAAAAAAAGTTCCTCTGATGAGAAAACTGTTTATGAAAATATGCACTTCAAAATCACCTCAGCATAAAACATAAATCATACAATACACACTCCACACTAATCTGATTCCGTATCGCAGCTACATAAGCCTTTTAAACAAAATCGGCGACAGTTCTTCACTTGAAATTCAGTATTTAAATATATTTTACTGTTGCACAACCATATCTAGAAGATTTTTCATCAATATATAACCGAAATTGATAGATATTTGCAAAACATCAAAGCACACAAGCACCTCATTCACATACGCACGAACGAAACAGACCCAACACGCACCGAGGCATGCACTCAAGAAATGTACGTTAACTCTTGCGTAGTTTCCATCCACCGAATTTTCCCGGAAAGTTTGCTTTTCAGCTGTTTTAACTCATATGAGTCGTTAGATCTGAATATCTAGTAAATTTTATTTATTTTACTTTCAAACAAAATGAAATGCATGCCGACTACAAATCAGATGTTTCCATAATTATTCCGGTAAACGAACGTATCGATTTTTAGAGTGCGTTTATCTCTTGCGGCCCTTGCGGCAGAGGCGATATTCGTTTTTTTTCTTTCACCCTTTCCTTCTAGTATGAAGTAATTTGCGGTTTCGTCACTAACGAGAATGACATTAGCTGCGGATCGTTTATATAGGCGTGAGAGGGGAGCAAAGAGTGGAGGAGAGGTTCCGGGAGTTTGGAATTTGATGTTCTTGATATTATTCCTACTGCAAACAGCTTCAGCGAGGTCCACAGCTAATGTCAAAAAATTTTTATATGTGTGCGTGGTGGAATACTTCATAATGTCCGAATTCGTCATTTTTTCAGTGATGCCATATGAAACACTAAAATTATTGTTTTTTCCCTATATAAAATTAGAAATCCATCTGAGGGCATGGCAACATTGTGATGTTGTGTTAGGGACCTGTTGTGCCTAATGTGTTAGGGAAAAAACCAACGGATTTTGGTAAAGCTCTCGAGTGACTCGAGTTTTAATGTTTTTGTTCATACTTGAAAAATTAGCAAAGTAAACGTATGCGACAAGTACGTCGTATGCTCGATTCGCGGCTTTTTGTTTACAATTTTTTGCAGTTGTGCTTTGTTAGGCTATTTATTTGCCGGTGCGAATAAGATTTATTAATACAAAGTGAAAAGGGACGGAAACGGAAAGCACAGCTGCTCTTCTGCGTGAGCGAAAAAAGCGCACATTGGCAGTAGGAGAACATTCTAAAGATTATAAACCTTGTGTGTTGGTTTCAGGTATGTTTAAAACATATTTTTAGTGTTACAGTCCGTTGTCTATACATACAGGCCGGACTCGATTATCCGGGGATTTGATTAACCGGGGATTCGATTATCCAGGGATTCGATTATCCGGGTTTTTAGACTCGATTATCCGGGTGAAAAAAAAATTATTTTTTTCGATGATTTATTTTAAACCTTAAGGTGAAATTATTCGTCATCGATTCTGCCAATTTCAAAAGCAGTTTTTTTGTTTGAAACAAAAATTCTGTTTATGAAAATATATTCGCTGTGTTCAGATTGGCAAGAAGAATGCAGTATTTACATTTTTATAAACAGAATCCCATTTTTGGACCGAAAAACTGCTTCCGAAATTGGGCTTTCCGACGAAAAGTCAATGACTGCTAGTTTCCCGTTAATGTTATAGTTTTCATGCTACATGATGATTCTTACTTGACAAGTATTGATTCACCTCCCTAAAGCTACAAAATTTCTTTCTTATATCCCTTTTATCGGCGAACAAAACAAAAATAAATCCTGCGATAAGGAAATCAATTTTTTTACTCAAAAATCATCATCATCATTATGATCATCAGCATCATCATCGTAATCACTAATAAAAAAAATTGCAAAAAAGGTATCTTATGACTTTAGGGGAGATTGATCCATAATAAAAGAAATCATTTATAATACCTAAATATTGAAAATCATAACACACAAAAAATAATTTTGTATCAAAAAAAAATCATCAGTGGAAAAAATCGTAAGAAAGGAATTTTCTGACTTTTGAGAAGATAGATCAATAATAAATAATACATTTATGATACCTAAAAGTCAAAAAACTTGACATACCAAAAAAAATTGTTCCAAAAATAATGATTCGATTATCCGGGCTGAAAATAAAAATGATCACCCGGATAATCGAGTCCAGGCTGTACTATGATTCGCGAAGCTTACGTGTACGTAATATCTATAATCTCTTCAATAGCATTTGCGTTCAAATATTTGTCTCCATCGTTGTTAAACAATGCTATAAGTATATTTTTTGAATATTTTTCTATGTAAATGAAAACTAAATTTTCGAAAATAGTAATCTGATTAAAGTCTTAAGAATGCAATAGAACTCTGTTATATTCACTACTGCATTTATTTATTTATATATGATTACAATATTTCCCACATCAATAACATAACTCTTCAATATACATTGTATACATACCACGCATTTAGTCGTTTACACTTCCTACTCTGTTCGGGAACCAATACAATTAAGAAGTGATGATTTCACTAATTTCACCTTAATGATAAATAAATGTCATATAGCTTGAATGCCTACAAAGTTCACGGGTGTTTTAATATACAAATTTTCCTCACAGTAAAATAGAAAACAACTCCCCTCCTTGCTTAGCCTGATAAAATAAAGCGGATAGCATTTAAATATTCGCCATCATTACAAACCATTTCGCCGAATACCATTTTGCGGAACACCAATTCTCGGTTGACCACAACACGAAATATAGAGTTTCGCAGAATACCATTTCGCGAAAAACCTTACGCGGGATGTACCATTTCACGGAAAATCTTTTCGCAGGGGTGACCCAACTGAAGGAAAGTAATAGAGGTCAGTAGATCTAGGAAAATAAATAAACCTAGATAGAGGTGATCTCTACGGGGGGCTGCCTCCCCCGCAGTGGCTGGCGCTTCCTACGGCAGGTCGCCGGCAACACTCGCGGCCTGTGTCCGTCTCGCCTTGAATCATCCAATGTTACTATTGATAGTGTCTGGTGGTCTAGTTTTGACTAATGTTTTATGAAAGAGTCTAAAATTTATCGATTTCGATTAGTTTTTGAGTTACGCAAAAATTTCTGTTTTATTTGTATGAGAGTCCTTATCCTCCTACCACAGGGGTGAGGGGTCTCAAACCATCATAAAAGAAATTCCTGCCTTCAAAACCCCTCATATGCCAAATTTGGTTCCATTTGCTTGATTAGTTCTCTAGTTACGAGGATATTGGTTATTCATTTGTATAGGAGCCCCCTCCGCTATTGAACGAGGAGGGGTCATAATTCTTGTCCTAAAGAGGGGAGGGGTCTCAATTCACCATAGAAAAAAAATTTACCTGCAAAAACACCCACATGCTAAATTTGGTTCCATTTGCTTGATTAGTTCTGGAGTTATGAGGAAATGAACTGGCGTTTTTCGACTGATATATATGTAACTAGTGATTGTGGTTTTGGCCGTTCAGTCATTAAATTATAGTAGACGCTAAATTTTACTTTTTACGTCAACGTTTCGACCTCAGATTTGGATCTTCATCAGGGCTTCTATAATGTGTATTTTTATTAGCTGTTGTCTGAGTTATAATTCATCCTTCAACTGTTCAAGTTGTATTTGTCTTGTATTTTGGTCCTGTGTTTGTACGATTTTTTCCAATTTGTTTGTATCCGATTTGTGTCTAGATAATGTTGTTTTTACTTTGTTGGTTGTTAGTCCAACGTACATAGCTTTACATTCCTTGCAATTTATTCCATATATTACGTCGTGTGTTTGTAGAGTGTCTTGTTTTCCTTTTATTGTACGGTAGATCCAGTCGATGTTATAGTTATTGTAGTGTGCTATTTTAACATTTTTGTATTCATTTGACTTCTCAATTAGCTTAGTTATTTTTGGTGTTAGTATGTCTATATATGGAATTGATTTGTATATTTCATTGTTGCCTTGGGATTCGTCTGTGTTTCTATCTTGGTTTTCTATTGATTAATCTGTTAGAAGCCGTTTTGGGTAGTCGTTTTTGCGTAACTCCTTTGTTATTATCTTGTTTTTGTCTGTTTGAGGCTTTGTTGTTGTTAGTCTATTTACTCTGGTTACTAAATTGCACGCTGTGTTTATTTTTTGGTACATTGGATGCATTGTGCGGTAATTTATGAACCTTCCTGAAGCTATGGGTTTTTTGTACCATTCTGTACCAAATGTCTGATCCATATTTCGGATGATCAACATGTCCAAGAATGGTAACCTCCTATCTATTTCTACCTCAACAGTGAACTGTAGTTTTGGGTGGTAACTGTTAAAAGTTTGAAACACATTTTGTGTTTCTTCGGTTGGTATTAGCAGGAATAAATCATCTACGTATTTCTTTACAACTGGTATACAAATATTGACATTTTCTAAAACTTTATCGATTAACATATTCGTTACCCAATCGGCTAGAATGGGTGACAAAGGATTACCCATTGCAGTACCACTAAGCTGCTGATAGTACTGTTGTCTGAATTCAAAGTCACTGGCATCTATGCAGTAGTCGATCATCTCCCAAAATAAGTCCAGATTGATGTTGGTGTGTTTCCTTATAGTAGGCCAGTTTGTATGTATAGCTTTACTTACCAGTTCCTTTGGTATATTTGTAAATAGTGAGACGACATCAAACGAAACCATCACATATTCCGGGGGTGCTTCACAGAATTCGTACGAGCTGTTTATATTGTGTGTGTTGTCTACTGCCGTTTTCAGCGTATTAGCGATGAATTTCCTACCAGCCGATAAAGGCAATCGAACCGTAGTCATGGAAACAAACGATTACGACACGAAAATGCAACAACTGCTGCAAGACACAAGCACGTACACCAAACGTACAGATCCGACGACGAAATTCCAAAACAAAAACAATAGCTTTGTTGAACGGCTACTAAACTTGGACCTAATTGACAAACGCACCGCTAAACTTCTAAAATCAAACACCGCTGTCTCAAACACCAAAAGCTCACCGATCTAATTTGCCATTGAGACCGGTTGTGCCGAACATGACAGCTCCAAACAGTAGAATCAATATATATAGAATGCCAGTGTCGCTGTTTTTCTATAGGACTCATTGTGGTAAACATGATGCTAACAATCTGTATCAAGTCTGTGAATCGGGAACTTCATTGTCAAAGTTGCTCATTGTTATTTATCTGTTCTTTATCTGTGCACTGGTTTGTGCTGTCATCAGTGCGTTCTCGGTTGTATTTTTATGCCAGTGAACAAAGTAAATTGATATATACCAGGTATATGACAATGCGAGCTGTCATATACACTTTGCACTAACACATTTACACTAGTTCTGAGATTTCGAGCATTTTGTATGGAAAATTAGTTAATTTTTTAAAAAAATCGTTGGATACGCAAGATTTGTCTTTTTTTTTCTTACAGCTTTTATGTTTATGCTTAGAACATTATTTCTAGTATGTATTTTCATGAATACAATGAAGTACAACATTCCAAATTGCAAGCAGAAATTTTTTCGTCAAAGCGGTATCAAGATATCTCAAAGAAATGTCCTTATATCGCTTTCCTACAAGTAGTAAAACAAAAAAGAAATTCTTTAAAATGCTCGGACATGATTGTTCAATAAGCAGCATGAGCAACATTGTAATCCGCCCGCGATATTTTTCGTCTGATTTCTGGTAAGCTTTTAAAGTGTTAATTATCATCTAAGACTGTTTTGTAGCAATCTAAGATTACTTTTTATGGTTTTCTACGTAGTGTTGAGACAAGAGCATATATATCAAACAACGTGAGCGGGCAAATTTATGATAAAAAGGTATCATCTTGGAATAGTGACTTCAACTTAAGGATTTTCAAGCAGTAGCACAAGCATCTATTCGAATAAAACTATTTTTTAAAAGAAGACATCAGAGGCAGATATTCAAGAACATCATGCAAGCAAAATGTTGGACGGAACGTGTTTTAATTTAAGCAACCGTATACCGTATTGATCGTGAAGTATTAGAAACATTAATTCATTTTTCAATTGTACATCGAAATAGTTAGTCACCCATGTTCTCAAATTTTTTACGCATAATTAAAGAAGGCTACAAGTGCAAATGACTTAAAAATATATTCCTTACATTTCATTGTAAATGTTCAAATATTTCTCTGGAATAATATAGCTGCATTCATTAATTACAATTAATTTAGTTTTAATTTTCATGCAAGTTCCACCATATTTCAGAACTATTTCTTCTTCTTTCTACACACACTAATGCAACCCTCGATGGTCACATACCTGGTATATATCAATTTACTTTGGCCAGTGAAATGGTTTTAAACGTTCTTTTTCTTTTCGTCCGGATAAATAGAATCCCACAACTGCGCCCTTTTGCACCAATTTTTTTTAGAAATTTGAAGCAAGCGAAGTTTCCAATCACATTACTTGGCAGCCATATTTGAAATTTTAAACTGGTTGTCAATGTTTGACAATGAGATTCACCTTTTGATGAATCTCAGGCACACACACATTTGCATATATAATGTAAATACATTATCTGAACATGTGTGATGTTTACCATGCGCACTGCAGCGACACTGGCATTCTATATATATTGATTATACTCTCCAAACTATCAGCTGTCGAAATTCATCGCTAATACGCTGAATATGGCAATAGACAACACACACAATATAAACAGCTCGTACGAATTCTGTGAATACATAAACAACTTCACAGCACCCCCGGAATATGTGATGGTTTCGTTTGATGTCGTCTCACTATTTACAAATATACCAACTGGCCTACTATAGGGAAACACACCAACATCAATCTGGACTTATTTTGGAAGATGATCGACTACTGCATAGATGCCAGTTACTTTGAATTCAGATAACAGTACTATCAGCAGCTTAGTGATACTGCAATGGGTAATCCTTTGTCACCCATTCTAGCCGATTAGGTAATGAATATGTTAATCGATAAAGTTTTAGAAAATGTCAATATTTGTATACCAGTTGTAAAGAAATACGTAGAAGATTTATTCCTGCTAATACCAACCGAAGAGATACAAAATGTGTTTCAAACTTTTAACAGTTACCACCCAAAACTACAGTTCACTGTTGAGGTAGAAATAGATAGGAGGTTACCATTCTTGGACATGTTGATCATCCGAAATATGGATCAGGGGTTTGGTACGGAATGGTATAAAAACCCATAGCTTCAGGGCGGTTCATAAATTACTACTCAATGCATCCAATGTACCAAAAAATAAACACAGCGTGCAATTTAGTAACCAGAGTAAATAGACTAACAACAACAAAGACTCAAACAGACAAAAACAAGATAATAACAAAGGAGTTACGTAAAAACGACATCAACAAACGCTCTGACACAGATGGAATCAACATATGTTACACGGAAATACTAAACACACTAAAACAAACTAGTAGAAAAACAACCACAAAGACAAACACTAACACAGAAACACAAGATCCGCCACAAACATAAGCCAACATCACGAATACAGACCAATGAAAAATAGCATAATTAAAATAAAGACAATTGTAAAAGTATCGTGCCCAAAACAGGAAGAAAAATTCACGCTAGGTTAAAATAGTAATAAATATAACAATAAATATAAATATAACAAATGATAGATACCAGTAAGTCAAAACAATACTATATACCCAAATAGAAATCGCAACTAAATTCTGATTAACGTAAACATTATGTAGCAAAACAAATTGTACCAAAATTCAAAACCAGACAACACTGTAGGCTGAAAGAATTTAGACAAAGACGATCAACACTTTGTAAGTAACAAACAAATTATAACTCCGACAATAGCTAATAAAAATATACATTATAGAAGCCCTGATGAAGATCCAAATCCGAGATCGAAACGTTGGCGTAAAAAGTAAAATTTAGCGTCTACTATAATTTAATGACTGAACGGCCAAAACCACAATCACTAGTTATGAGGAAATTTGTTTTCATTTGTATAGGAGCCCCCCCCCCTTCCTAAAGTGAGGAGGGGTCCTAATTCACCATAGAAAAAATTCTTGCCTCCAAAAACTTTCACATGCCAAATTTGGTTCCATTTGTTTGATTAGTTCTCGAGTTATGAAGAAATTTGTATTTCATTTGTGTGGAAGCCTCCCCTCTTAAAGGGGTAATAATTCCCCTCCTAAAGAGGGAAGGGGTCTCAATTCACCATAGAAAAACAATTTTCCTACAAAAACACACATGCTGAATTTGGTTTCATTTGCTTGATTAGTTCTGGAGTTATGAGGAAATTTGTATTTCATTTATATGAGAGCCCCCCTCCTAAAAAGGTGAGGGGTTCTAATTCATCATAGAAAAAATTCTTGCCTCCAAAAACACTCACATACCAAATATGGTTCCATTTGATTGATTATAATACGAGTTATGAGGAAATTTGTATTTCATTTGTATGGAAGCACCCCCTCTTAAAGGGGAGAGGAGTCATAATTCCTCTTCTAAAGAGGGGAGGGGCCTCAAGTCACCATAGAAAAAATTCTTGTCTCCAAAAACACCCACATGCCAAATTTTGTTCCATTTGCTTGATTAGTTCTCGAGTTAGGCAGAAATTTGTGTTTCATTTGTATGGGAGCCCCCCCCCCCCTCTTAGTGGGGGAGGGGTCTCTAACCATCATAAGAACCTTCCCTGGCCCCAAAAACCTCTACGTGCAAGTTTTCACGCCGATTGGTTCAGTAGTGGTTCAGGTTTCAGGTTCAGTTCAGTTTTCGATTCCATAAGGAACATCCCAAAAGACAGACAGACACCCAAGTAGCACACTTTCGTCACTTTTGGTTGCTGCAACCTATTTATGACTGAAATCAGTCATTAATCGGTTACCACAACTAATTTACAACAACTGTGCTAGTAGGGCAGAAATCCATTTTTATAGGTATAGAAGATTATATGAGCAGGTTGAATACTTGCAATTTTAGGTAAAATTACTATTTCAGTCGAACTCTTTCTACTGCTTATAAATATTGAATTGTTGGGACCCCGTGATTCAAGAAATCATTAAAGTTGAACTGTTGGTGTCCAAGCTCCGAAAATACTTATATAAGCAGCTGCAATTCTGAGAATTTGAAAGTATTTGTAATTCATCCGCAGTCATTTTACTACTTATAAACATTGAACTGTCGGCTTAAGCCTCGTACTTAGATTACTTTAGTGCCGACGGTCCGTTATCGATCCTGCGTCGAATGGATTATGGTTCTCCAGTAGGAGATTGTCCCCTGTTGTGAAACGGCCCCGTTTGTGAAACACCCGTAATTTTTAACGTTTTGCCTTTCTACTATATAAATATATAGTAGAGGAAGGGCGGTAAAGACGGACACTGCGGGAAAGACGGACACTTGTCATATTTCATAAACAATAATTTTTTGAAGCAAATCAATGATGGGAAATGTTTCTATAGACTGAATTAACACTTTTGAATTAAACTGCTGATTTTTAGCAGCGTAGCTGTCAAATTTATAAGCAAAACAAAGAAAAAATACGTATATACGCTAACCGATGTAATTTTGTGTGTGAAGAAAATAGCTAGTAAATCATTAAAAAATAACATAATCGTGCTAAACAGACGACATTCCGTTAGTTTGATCCTTCACTGAATATTCATTGGAAACCTGGTAAATTTTTGAATATTCAGTAAAAAGTTATTGAAGTTTGAAAAAATGGTATCCAAGTCGGGAAAGACGGACACCCAAAGGTAGGGAAAGGCGGACACACAGATTTTGAACCCATTTTGCCCAACTACTATTTAACATTGCAAATACTTAAATATTTTGAATGTAAAAGTAATCAGAAGTTATATAGCAGTTGGAATAGGCCAACTTTTAGAAACGATTAATTCGTCACCAATTAAAATATTGAAGGGAACCATTTTATTTTCTCGCTCAAAGGGGGGATCGGGAAGGGGGTTTTCCCAAACCAATTCTTTCCTAAATACAGTCGATATTTGTATAACGCGGGTAATTGGGACCGCGTTATACGAAGCGCGTTATACAAGTACACGTAGCATATGGAAATTGAGTTAATTGGGGATATACCCGAATTTTACGAAATTTTGAATCAATACGACCATGGTTCCTTTGGGAAAGATGTCAAGTATATATTTTTCCATCTTGCAGATGCTTGGTGAGACAGAAAAAATCCCCTGTTGGTCTTCCAGAGCTTCCGGAACATCCGCTAAATTTTCATTTCTGTGAAGTCTTCTCATAGCTTCAAAATCCTTCTTAAAGTCCCTATGGCTTATTATTTGGCGTAATATAAGTAAAGTAAACAATCCGTGCTATTGAGAAGTCATCATGCGATTCTCCGACAAATCCGGAACATCCGTAAAAGTGGTCAACGAGCGAAAATTGTTCTTTGAGTTCGGAATTATGTTCATTCAACCTCGAATTGAACAATGTGAAATAGGAATACAAATTCAGCGGTTTGTAACTCATCCTGGCCACTATGAAATGCATCGTAAGATCCGATATTAAATGAATAAAATTGATGGTCAAGGGCATCGAACTGATTTAGATGATTAAACGAAGAAATTGATTAATGATTTTGTATTTTTAGCATTCTCCATGAATAAATAATTTTAATTTTTGATTTTTCTTCGATATTTCTATATTTTCCTTTCTTTTCTAAAGATTTCCCGAGGTGTTTCACAACCGAGGACACTTTTCTTTTAGCCACAAAAAACCATGTTTGGAAATTTTGCTATAACTTTTGTGTTTTAAACAAAACCCATATACTTCCTTTAGCAGAAAGATAGGTATGCGTTTAAACTTTCCAATGCTTCAAAAAGATTTAAAATTGGATGATCCGATCAAAAGCTATGGCCAAAAAACAAAACCTGTTTCATAACCGGGGACATTCCCCTACTCAATCCTGGGCCAGCATTCTCCAAACTCCTCGAACACCAGCTGAACGTGCATCATCCTCGATAGCGCTCATTTATCAGTTGCGGGGTCTGCTCCGAAGACAACGGCCGCTTCTTGATTCTCTGCTCAAAATAATTTTGGCTACTCTTTAATCGGGCATTCTAGCCACGTGACCACCCCACCGCAGACTGTGGGCAGTCTGTACTACTGTACTACCTTCATTATAACAGCATATTTTCATACTTGGTACAGCTCGTGGTTAATGTGTCTGCACTACACTCCATTTTCTATTTTGCTAAAAAAAACCCTAAGCACTCGTCGATTAGCTTCCTTTAACGTTCATGATTCATGTCCGTAAAGGGCCACCGAGAGGATTAGTGTTCTCTATAGCGCCAGTTTTATGTGATTTTGCAAGCTACGGGACTGCAGCCACAAAACGAAATACGTAGAAAACCCAATTCGCAGCTGCAATTAGTCGTTTTTCGACATATATCGTTGTCACCTGTAACGAGCACACCAAAATATATGAATTCATATACTACTTCATATCGTTTCCCATTCAGTTCCTCTTCGGCACCAACAGCATTTGCACTTCCACGTTCCCTGCTAGCCGTATACTTCGTCTTGGTGGTGTTAATAGTAAGTCCCAATTTCCCAATTAAATGGCCTAAAGGCTTTTTTCCCTGCTCTACTACTGATTTCGGTGATATCGACGTCATACGCAAAATCAAGTAGCATGTGAGGTCTCATCCACTATTCTGACACATAATTTTTACTCATCTAGCGTCACATGAATCAACGTAACTAGTTCTGTAGGAAAACCAAGTCCTAGCGTTAACTGCCACAGCACATTTCGTTTGACTGAACCGTATGACGCTTTAAAATCCACAAAAAGATGAAGAGTTGTACTCCCAAAACTCGTCAGTTACTAGACGCATAGTAAATGTCTGAACCATCGTGGAGCGACCCTTATGAAAATCAGCTTGATACTCGCCAACGAAGAACTCCGCTAACGGTCTCAGTCTACAACACAGGATAGGGAGAGCACCTTATAGGCAGAATTGAGCAATGTAATTCCTGGATAGGTTTTACTCTCGAGTCGATGTCCGTTCTTAAAATTATGGGAAATGAGGCCAATCAACCACTTCTCCGATATTTATTTTCCACCCATATCCTGACAATGCTGCGGCGAATTGTTTCGTACAGCTGCTCGCTCCCCGCTTTTAGAAGTTCAGCCAGGATACTATCCTTTCCAGCAACCTTACCGTTTTTCATCTCGATTGTTTTCTCTGTTCTGACGTGTAGGCGCAGTAAGCTACCTACCAGTAGCTATCCTATCATTTATATCAGCTTATTTGATACTTGCAATTTTGTTTGTAATTAACCCTTTAACTTAACTGCAGAAATAACTATCTGCAGAATTTTAAATGGGTGGTATATGACGTAACCGCTGTATTGGCGACAAAGATGCACAGTGGCATTCATCAGAATGTGGAAAGTACTCTTCCGGGTTCGCTGAAGGACGGTCAGTAAAGAATCCAATATTCACGCTGCGACAGATCCTCTAAAAAGTCTATGAATGTAGAATTCAACGCACAATTATTTCATTGATTTCAAAGTTGCGTATGATACCATCGAACGTAAAATCATGGCTATTCTAACCTCGCAGGGGACTTTGTCAACGTGATGGTGCTTCATGTGGGCTGTTCAACATGCCGCTACAGGATTTTATGAACGGAGCAACACACAGCTACAATCTTCAGCAAATCTAGTTAGTTCGTCTGCTTTGCCGATGAAATGGATATTGTTGATAGAACAACATCTGTGGTGGTGGCTAAACAAACTAAAACTCAAAGTAGCAAAGATTGGATTGATTGGAAAAATGCGTCCAAACTAAAGTACCCTGAACCGCTAATATGACGCACACGGTAAAGATGGTGACTCGGTCCTAATGACTAATGAGTTTACTTCGTTTCGATCGTGAATCGAGCCGCTATGCTGCCCGTTCTCCCGGTACTCGACACTCGACAATGACTGAGTCGACTCAAGTTGCACGACAAAACAAAAAAACCCGAATTAATCCACCTAGCGGCGTGACCTAGCCTTTCTACTGCCACAATAATCATTATTTAATTTCTCAGGAACATCTATAATTAACTTGACTATATTTTTAAATATCCGTTCCGTATTCCTCAAAATCCTTATTTGCCAGTAAAATTCACAACGTATTGCGCAGAATAATTATATTTTCTTTCCTTGGGTGCGTAAATACTTGTAAGCGTCATTTATGTTATTTGATGAACACTTATGAACTTATGATGAACTTATTTAGTTTTATAATCGGTCGGCCTTAACTTACGGGTTTCAGAACGACACACACGAAACTTGTTTTGAAATGAATATAAAATATGTGTTCATATTCATTAAGACACTCCAGTCGGATGAATTTAATAAATAAATAACAATAACAATAGCAGATTTTTTGATATTTTTTTTTGAGTGGTTTTAACCCAAAGGGTAGATTTTTTTTTGATATTTTGATATTAATACCATATGTTCAAAAGTTAGCATCTTTGAAAAACAAGAGCTCAGAAAAATTATTATTATACTTCGCTTTTGAAGAAAAAGGATATCTACAACAAAATGATTAATCTCAAAATTTTGCTCTTAGTTTGCTTGGCTTCAATTTCGCAATATATCTGAATTAGAAAAAATAACTGAATAGAGCATTAGATATGAAAAAGATTATAATGAAAAAACGACCGTTTGTTTTTTTTTGTTTAAAATTCTTGGTTGGCTTTCGGTCACGGGTTGCGTGCGAAAATATTTATTTTCCGTTTACAGTCGACGTTTCGAGGGATATCCCCTCATCTTCAGGACAGAACGTATACAAAACGTGACAAAAAAATATTTGTATACGTTCTGTCCTGAAGATGAGGGGATATCCCTCGAAACGTCGACTGTAAACGGAAAATAAATATTTTCGCACGCAACCCGTGACCGAAAGCCAACCAAGAATTTTAAACATATGAAAAAGAGAAATTGAACTTTTTCTTAGCTGGCGCTCCTTCAGATAATTATTTTTGCATGAAAATCAAAACTTAAGCTTCTTTTGAATGTACTTTCATGAAAAGATAGGCATTAACTTGATCACATCGTTTTTACAATGTTAGAGGGTTAGGAAAACAAGATGAGGTCGAAAAATAGTGCAAAAACTGCGCCATAAACATGCTTGAGAATGAGAAATATGATCGATATGATTTCCAGCGCTTGTCATTTTTGATTTATTTATTAAAACATGATACATGACATAAGACATCTGTCCTTTAAAATGTCACTAACGAAAACAAATCGTAGTTCGCCTAAGACGTGCAGGCTTCATCAGTGTCTTATTTCAAAGCGTATACGTATCTGTCGCGAATAAATATTAAATAGTGGAATTTAGTCGGTAAAAGTTGTTTTCTTTTCTTTTATTTCAGAGTTCGTATTCCACTTAGAGGCTTCAAAAACTTCTGACTATTGACATGTTTCTCACTTTTCTTGAATTTCATTGCAAATTGTCATCACATACACATACATACATACATACATACATACATACATACATACATACATACATACATACATACATACATACATACATACATACATACATACATACATACATACAAACATACATACATACATACATACATACATACATACATACATACATACATACATACATACATACATACATACATACATACATACATACATACATACATACATACATACATACATACATACATACATACATACATACATACATACATACATACATACATACATACATACATACATACATACATGCATACATACATACATACATACATACATACATACATACATACATACATACATACATACATACATACATACATACATACATACATTCATACATACATACATACATACATACACTCATACATACACACACACATTGAATACAATCAACATTTGATTGATATGTTTTGATTTCACACGTTTTAACGGTTTAATATACGGTGCTCAAGTGTTAAAGTTTGAATAACTTTTGAATGAACCGTCCGTTTTAATTAACTCGGTTTCGTTTGATAGATCTCAGCAGTAATCTTCAAATAATAATAAAATGTGTGATGTTTTTCAAAGAATTAATGCTTATATGTTACAAAAATATGTTTTAAATACTATTTTTTCACATTTCTTTATGTAACTTTCAAACTACAAGTCCAATCGTCATGAAATTTGAAAGTTAAGGGTTTGCAAGGCTCCTCTTTCATATGCAATCATATTCATATACAAATCGGTTAAGGGACCTATGAGATAATGAAGTCCCATATTTTTCGTATTTTTATACATAACTTTTGAGCTAAAAGTCCGATCAAAATGAAATTCAATAGCGACCTATGTGACACCTAGACCTTTCATTTGACACTAAGAACATTAAAATCGGTTCAGCCATCTCCGAGAAAAGTGAGTGAGATTGAAAGCGTTAATACACACACACACACACACACACACACACACACACACACACACACACACACACACACACACACACACACACACACACACACACACACACACACACACACACACACACACACACACACACACACACACACACACACACACACACACACACACACACACACACACACACACACACACACACACACACACACACACACACACACACACACACACACACACACACACACACACACACACACACACACACACACACACACACACACACACACACACACACACACACACACACACACACACACACACACACACACACACACACACACACACACACACACACACACACACACACACACACACACACACACACACACACACACACACACACACACACACACACACACACACACACACACACACACACACACACACACACACACACACACACACACACACACACACACACACACACACACACACACACACACACACACACACACACACACACACACACACACACACACACACACACACACACACACACACACACACACACACATATACACATACACATACACAAAAAATGCTCAGTTTTCGAAACTGAGTCGAATGGCCCTCAGGACCTTCTTTCCATTTCCCGTTTTCCGAGTGATTTCTATACCTTTATACTATATATTTATATAGTAGAAAGGCAAAACGGTGAATCTTCAACGAGAATGCGAAAAATTCAGTACGACATACGATGGGTTAGTGTACAAACTCCGCCGCATACAAACAAGAGAAGCAAATCGTAGGAGCTCAACTCAAATGCGAACAGACGGGGTTACATAATTGGTTGCGAGTGATGATGCAGAATTGACGCCTTATTGTAAGTAATAAATTAGACCAAGTAAATGAAGAATTAAGAATTTGACTGAAAATTTTATGTTGTATGTAAAATGTAATAGTAAATAAATTTTATAATTGTTTTGTAGACGTCTGATGATGGCCGAAGGAAATCAGTAGGCAGAAACGTCACACCAAATCAACATTTTTTGATTTTCACCGAAAAGAATCAACAAGTTCTAATAATATTTAAATAAGTATTTACACGTTGCATTGTAGTAAAAAACAATTAAACAAGTACTTACACGTTATATGAAAATCTGTTAAAATGTTCACTCCAAGGAATATTGACATCGATTAAGGGAGGGTGACTCGTCGAATTACATGACCGGGTAGTTATTACGATAGCAAATGCCTGAAAACTGTAGTCCAATCCTACAAAATGGCAGTATATGAATAATCACTAGTAGGTTAAATTTTTTTTGCTACTTTCTGCGTATATTCTAGCTAAATAAAAAAATATATGTAAACGTTTTAATATGAATATCAATGCACTTACCATATATATTTATTTTATAAAAGATACTCCCCAGCTGTGTGTCGTCGATTAATGCCGTATTTCCAAATGAATACCATTTAGGTAAAGTAACATTCAATATTCTATTGTAATACATGTTTATATCAATGGAGAAGTATAATAATTCTTGCGACTTTGGAAACCTAAGTAGTACATGAGTCCATGATGGATTTTTATGTTTCAGATCATGTAAATCCAGCTCAACAATTTGTCGATTGTGCTCACGAGGAGGCAAAATCTTACTATAATTGTTTAAAGAAATCGAGTCGGAGCTGAAAAATAATAAACAAAATGTTAAACATGGTGCATCTCTAAGATAACAATTTATTAAGACTGGAATAGATCTCCAAAACTCTCTTCACGGCAAGTACACATTTGTAAATATACTTTCGACCACTGACCCGTAGGGGAACAAGGGGCAAGACGACCACCCGGGGCAAAAGTGCCACTCTTCAGTTTTCCATTAAAACGACGAAGAATTTTAATATGGTTATTTTTTATGGTTTCTAAACTGTCTTACAATACACCATAAGAAAATTCATCGATAAAAAATATAAACTCAAACATTAAAATGATTTTGAAATTTTACTGTTTGAAAATTGCACAAAATGATAATGACTATGCCGAAAACAAGCATACTGAAATCTTATTTATCTTTATGTATATTATTTTTGGTCTAACACATTAACTAGACCTAATTCCTATAGATAGAAGTTAAAATTCAACATTTCTCTACTTTTGGTCATTTTCCCCACCATAGTGGCACTTTTGCCCCGTACCTATTAATATCGAGCGAAAAAACATCTGAAAACCCTCATCTAAGTTTTAGGCCTTTTCAGGTTGAATTCAATAGGTTCTTTTTGGTCATAATTAATTGAAAACAGTTAACAACAGTGAAAACAGTGTCCTTTATGTCCCGGGTCCCCCTACCGTATTTCCAGTACTACGTACTTGCATGATCCGTTAGCGGCACTTACTGAACGAAACTTTGACACTCCGATTGCCGGACTTCGGATATTCCATCAGAACGACCGTGACTTCAGACAATCGCATGTCTTATCGCCCAACGTGATACCGGGACGCACTGTAGATGGAATTATGGACGCCCCGACCTCCCCGCCGCAGTCGAGCCTTTCCAGCCAGCGAACAGCAGTCGTCCCGGTTCTGCTGGCGGGTGCAGAGGCTTCCAAAATCACCTGTCAGGTAAGTTGGAAATCGCTGATCCCAGCCCCACTGTTGATCCATTCTCAGTTTTTAGTCTATCGCCATCAAATCGGAAGAACGGTAACGGAAGTAATCGACATGTCGGACCTAGAACACCGCGACGCGCATTAGAAAGCTCAATGTAAAGTCTCCAATACGCTTATTTTAGGCAAAACTTATTTTTTGTGTTGTGAATGTGGTCAAATTTTGGTAGCAATAAAATTACCGAAATGGCCTGATTTTGTCATCCCCATGATGGATTTTGGGTTGACAAAAATGGGACAAAAGAAATATTTTTGTTTTTTTTAATGTATAATGAACTGCCACCATTTATTTCTCAATACATTTGGGAGGGGCCCGACATTCGTCAAGTAGTTTGTAAATGGTCCCTAAGTTCTTGAGTAATCAAGAAAAACAAACCGTGTGAAAAAAGACTGTCGTGTAGGCCATTGCAAATTATTTTTAAAGTTTTTGTCACCCACTTTCCCCACCCCTTTGAAAATGAAAAATGGGGGAGACAAAAAAATAATTTGTGAGATATAAGTCAAATTTTGACGTAGGACTAAGTCTTACGGCAAGTTTTGAGATAGGGTGTCATTCCAAAAAATCGAAAAATGCGAGCGTCACGAAAAATGATAGGTTTTGAGCGCTAATAGCTAAGCGGTTTTCCGATCGATTTTCAATATTCTTACACCAATCGATCGGAAAGTCTTCTAAGAATTGACCCAAATGAATAAAAGTAGAGATGGGCGAACGGCTCACGAGCCGTTCAAATGAACCGGTTCACAAAAAAGAACGTTCAAACGAACGGCTCTTGAAAAAGAACCACGGTTCCTCAAACGCACCCGAAAGCGACACGAAGTTTGGTTCGGGAATCGCTATTTACCGAACTGTCAACCTACCGAACAACGAACTGTGAGCCATGAGCCGCTGATTTGAATCGGTTCGCAGCAGCAAATGAACGGTTCGGAGCCGCTCACACAAAAGAGCCCACCTTCTAAAGTTTTGCCCACCTCTAAAGAAAAGTATGGATTCTTGATGTTGAACTTTTGAAAAATTGAAAATAATGAACCTATGTTTTACCAGAATACTCGCTTCGTGATTGGTTGGAAGATTCTTTACGATGATCTAAACCAGTGATGGCCAAACTGCGGCCCGCGGACTGGTTTGAGGTAGTACCTCGTGCATATTGTAGATCTGGGGTCCTATTCTCACAGTCACCTCACCTAAATTTTTTAGGTGAGGTGACCATTTGCGATCGTCACAGTCACCTGGGTGACTCCGCTCACCTGGGTGACTGTACAAATCAAACGGAGAGCCGTTAGGTGAGGTAAGGTAACTGTGAAAATAGTGATTGCTTTCCGGTTTAAATCTTGTGGTTATTCCTAAAAATCGACTTTTGCTGCCGCCTATTTTACATTTTGGTATGCGCAAGAATGACCAGAGGTCACCCCGCGGACTCATGGGGTGATCTGATTTGGCCCGCACCACGCCTATGTCTGGGCACCACTGATCTAAACCTGTACCAATTTGATATCTGTGCTTGGGAAGTAAGCCAAAACAAGTAAAAAGGTTTCCACATTTCAATAAGATTTCTTAACACCGCAGCCGCGGTTAAACCTAGACTATTTTGATGTCCTTGCTTGGGAAGTATGCCAGAAAGAGTAACAAAGCCCCCTCGTACCAACAGATTTCTTACGAACGCGATTAAACCTAGTACAATTTGATTTCTGTGTTAGGGAAGTGTGCCGGAAAAAATGGCACATGTTCATTGTCCCAACAGATCGCAAATTCTTTACTGCGAGACGATTAAACCTAGGCGAATTTGTATCAGAACACAAGCAGCATGGATTATTTGTAGAGATTCAGAAAAACATTTTCAAAATTCGTTTTTGTATGAAATTAAATTACTGCAATTCGAGGTGTACAAATTTCGAAGTATATTTGAAGATACTTTATCCTCACTATCGAAAGCTGCATCATTAAACACGTTTTCTGATGCAGAACTGAAGACAGTAACTTTTTTCGTAAAGTACGGTTGCGATGGAAGATGGAAACGCAGATCTTAGCGAGTATAGCAAACATTCATTGATGATGATGACACGAAGTCCAACTCAAGCCTTTGTGTCACATCAATTGTTCCCATTAAAGCAGTAACAAATGGAAAGAATATATTCCTACATCCACATCCATCTTCGACCAGATATGTTTCTTTGAATTAGCTGAATGGCTACAAATACGGATCTTCTGCCGTCTGTTAGAATCTTCTAATCCGGTAATTTCTAGCATGAGGGAACTACCAAATAACAAAAACGCCATGTCCTCCGAAGATGTACTGATACTGTTGGTCAGTACATTTGATATGCACAATAATAGCAATAGTGAGGATGAAGAATCTTCAAATACACTTCGAAATTCGTACACCTCGAACTGCAGTAATTAAATTTCATCCGAAAACGAATTTTGAAAATCTTTTTCTGAATCTCTACAAATAATCCATGCTGGATTACACATTTTCATTATTTATTTTGCACACTTACTTGATTGGGATAACACGGTTTTTATACTACGCCATATTAAATTCAACCGAGTAACAATTTTCAATGCGAGTGTTTTGTAGAGGGATAGCCCGGGTCAAGCTAATTTGTTATGCATTTTGTAGTATTTTTCTTGTACTTTCACATGGGTAATAAATGGCTTGAATATATTTGCATGTTTGGGAGTTATTGCTGTTGAAAATTGTATAACTTTTAAACGAAAACTTAAATTTTCTCCGCAAATATTGACGATAGCAAGTTACCATATTTTAGAAAAGTATGTAATTTGACTGTTAGAAAATCTTTGCCGAACATGTCAAATGCGTATAAATACTGTAGAAAGAACTGTGGTCAAAAAATTGATTTTCGTAAAGTCTCCACAAAAATTGTTCTTTAGCTCTAAAACTATAATAGCTACTATAATATAAAGGTTACTGTCTTTGACAAAGTTCTTTATAATAATCTTTTTAAAAATTTTGTAGAACTTTGTTTTGCTGTATCTCTTACTGTTCAAAAAATAAATTTTTTATCTTACTTTTAGGGGGATTAAACAAATAATCGTTCATGCCATATGAAAGAGCTTTTAACGCTAAGAAATTTCTCTGAACATACTTAAGCAGTGTAATCAACCATTTCGGCGCAATTAAAAAAACGCGTGTTCTGATACCAATGGGACCACTGTGCATCGTATGGAACCATGGGTAACAAAAAAACTCTTTAATTTCAGTAAGGTAGCAAGAAAGCAATAGTTTGTGTTCTAGATTTTGTTAAATTGTTTTCAAATGTACAATCTTTTGAGAATGGAACGTATGCAATGTTACTACTTTGATAAATGTTACAACAGTCGTCCCAGTATTACGGGCCAGTTAAGCATGATGATGCTACAAAATTATTGGTAGAAAAACAGATTTAAATAATTTACGGTTTATTTATAACTTAATTGGTTATAAATATATCATAATTTGATGTTCTGTAGGCAAACTTATTCCAAAATCACACACTTTTTTGCAAAACAACAAAATGTAAGCATGTTCCATTTCCAGTATTATGGGCCACTTTTAAACTTGGTCAGAATTATAGGTCAATGCTCCCAGTATTATGGGTTAGTAAAACAAAATTGGTTTTATTTGAAGAAAAGCGAGCGCGCGCGCGTGCATGTGTGTGTGTGTATGTGTATGTGCAGTTCTCGCGATTTAGTTTTAGCGACGGTATTCAGTGCTGTGTTCGAGTTTCGAGTAGATTGTCAAGTTCATTCAAATCACGCAGAGGGCTTCATCAGTGTGATGGTCTCCAGGATAGCACATAACAAACCAAATATACAAACAACTACCCTGCGAAATATTTTCCTCACATTCGGTAGGAATAAGACGACCAGGGGTGCAGCGAGCAAGATGGTCTGACTAGGTGGAGCGAGTCTGAGAAATTGGAGAGCATTGACCTACAACCGAGTGCATTGGAGAAACTTTGTTCATCAGGCTTTGTCTTAGAACGGCAAGCCACATAAGTAAAGTAAGTAAGTTCAAGAAGAAGAAAAGTATTTGGTCCTGACTAATTAGTTTTGGGTGGTTTCCAAAAATAACGCGGAACTGTACTGTACGGTAGATTGTGATCCTTTGCAACTTCCGATTTTTTTCGGTTTGTCTTGCTAGATCAAAAGCATAATCAGGATCATGGAGCTTCGATCTTGATTTTCCTTGCACGTTTTTTAGTTTTACTGAGAAAAAAATTACAATTATAGTCAAAAACAGCGAAAACTGTTTATCTATATGCTTGACCCATAATACTGGGAAAAGCCAACTTTGCTCCCAGTATTATGGGCCATTGTTTAATTTCGTATATTAAAGCGGAAAATGCATTTTTCTAGGTGGTTTCACGGTCATTCTATGAATACATACCTATTCCCTCGATTTCCATCCATTTTACGCTCAGACACACAAATTTACGCCGTTATTCAGCTTATAATTCTCAACCGACTTTTTATAACAACCGCAAAAATAACAACAAATCGAAAGTGGATTGGAGCCAACTGACAACTATCGGAAAATTAAGAAAATTAACGCATTGGAACTGAGTGTATTACTGTCAACCATGCAGCAGAATGTTGCTGCTATCTATTGAACTCATACTCGATAGTTAAATAGTAATTTGTTACGTATAAAACTGACGTAAAGTATAGACTGGCCCATAATACTGGGGTGACTGTACAACGCATGTAGCATGTATATATGTTGCATGTAGCATGTATACATGAAGAATCGAATGATTACAAGCATGAATACATGCTACTATCACTACAAAGAGACTTACGTAGTCCTGCGTCACCTTTATATGCGGTCGTGTCTTGTACACAACCCCTCTGATTTTTTTATAAAATCAATTGTCTGTGGGCTCTATAGCCTAAAGCACTCGGAATGCATGGAAAACATGGAAAGCATGGAAAAAATCACATCAAACAGCATTCATTTTGAAATCATCGACGAACCTACTCATCTAAAGGTCAGATTCGCGATGAACGCGACTGAAAATAATGACTGCAAGCAAACGGCAACAAATATCATCGTATCATCACGAAATCGATCCGTGCTGCCTAACGAAAACACCAGGCAATCAAATTTGTATCGTACAGTTCATAAAATCGCCTAAATGTTGAACTCGAAAAAATATTGTTCGAACTTTTCCTAGCAACTTTGAACAGAGTCACGCACAACAATCATCGTTGAGCAAATCAGGTTTAATGATGACAGGAGGCCGCGAGTGACTGAGCTCCAATGTCTTTTCTTTAGTCAGATTCTTTAGTTCCATCGTTTGTTCCATTAGCGTGCAAATTCATGAACCCGCACTCAAAAAAATCGACACGTCGCAACCACGTGAAAAATCATGTAAACTTCTGTACAGCAACTTACGTGAGCTTCATGTACTAGTTAATGGGAAAATTGATACAACTTACCGGGATCGCACGTAAACTGGTTAGTATGAGTGTGACTTACCAACAATTCACGTGCATGTTACATGAAAAGTGTGATGGATGAGAATTACCTATCTTTTCACGTGAACTTGACGTGCTGATTTTTTTGAATGCGGTGTTCTCCAAAGCAGTGAACATTTTCTTCACACAAATTAAGGAGCCGAACTAGGGCTGTCTAACCGCTAGTACCGGTAGTACCGAAACCGGTAATACCGTCCAATTTTTGGATACCGAAATACCGGTTTTGAAAAGGCAGAAACCCTGTATTTTCGGTATTTTTCTTCTCTTGGGATTTCTTTAAAACTTCGATTAAAAAATATCTGATGCAATATCAGAAAATAATAAGATTCGAAAATTCGTCAAAAAATAGCGTACTGTTAATGCTGAAGACGATTCTTAATGTGAAAGAACTATTCAAAACATTGATTTAAATGTAACTGAAGATGAAGAGTTTGAATCAATCAAATAATTGATACTTTTGGACTTGTTTAAGTAGCTCTGGAACGTTACTATTCAGGCCGTATCAGGCAGACGTTGCACGTACGCAGTACTTCAAGTCATGTTACTTACTTTTCCTGGTGCGAAGTACTTTACGATTTCACCTGCATAACGATGGATTGTCAACAAACTCGGTGGTTGGCTGTCCGTCTCCAATTTCTCGAATGCCCCACACTTTCCAGGTCTTGCTTGACTTGGTCTAACCATCGGGCAGGCTACGCATATCTACGTATGGTGCCAGGCAAATTCGAGGCAAACGCCATTTTTGCGGATTTGTTGGCCGGCATTCCCACAACATGTCCCACCTTTGTAACCTTCTAGCTTTAGCAACTTTCTGGATCCTGGGTTCGCCGAAGAGCTCGTGATTCATCCTTCTCCTTCATACACCGTTTTCATATTCACCGCCAAAAACGGTCCTAAGAACACGACGTTTAAAAACGATCAATACTTTCAAGTCACCGTTGAGCACTGTTCACGTTTCGTGCCCGTAGAGGACTACCGGTCTTATTAGCGCGTGTACATTAGCCGTGTTCAAGATGCATTTGGTACGGGGGTGAAGCTTACAAGACCTTAGAGTTTTGTGAAGTCCATAGTAAGCACGATTTCCGGTAAGAATACGTCTGTGTATGTTATCCGTTAGCCGTTGTTATCCGACGTCATCAACGACCCAAGGTATACAAATTCGTCCACCATCTCGAACTCATCTCCGTCGACTACCACTATTGCCTATGCGAGCACGATCACGCTCGATTCTTCCTGCTAAAAGATACTTCATTTTAGACACTAATCCAACCTTCAATACTACACGTTTCAGTTTGTTATACTGCTCAGCAACCGCCTGAAATGTTCTTCCGACATTGTCTACATCGTCAGCGAAACAGATGAATTGGCTAGATGTATTGAAGGTGCCCCGCATGTTAAAACCCGCGTACATAACACCTTCCCGGCCATGTTTAATTCTTGTTGGAACAACTTGAAATTAAAATTTTCAGAATCGCTTTCTTGAGCAATTTTGACGTCAAAGAATTTGTAAGTATAGACTTTAACAAATTTGGAAGTCTTCAAGAGCTACATTGATTAGTCAAACTGACAAAATCTTAAAGTGGTTAATTGCAATTGCGACTAATGGGATTGATTACATAGAAAAGACTCTACCGGCGAATAGTGACGAAGAAGTTGGCGCTTCTGAATGATGATTAGGTTTGTTGATGATGGAAAAATTTAAGAACTTGGTAGGAACGCAAAGCACTCATTCTACCATCAGTGAATGCTACATAGATCATTAGATCATTAAGCAAGTTAAGTCTGATTAAATTCTGCTTTGCTAAGCAGAAATTTTGAAAATTAACTTCCAAAAATGAAGGTTTATACTGGAAAGTTCATACCAACATTTTCTTTCACTCGGAAAATTTTGTCAATACCGGTATTTTACTGGTATTACCGGTATTTTGCGAGCCAATACCGAAATACCGGTTTTCACCAAAAGTGTCCAATACCGACACCCCTAAGCTGAACGGATTATTCTGGTTATCACCGTCACTAGCGCATCCAACAGCCACCCCGTTGCAATCTGTTGGTGTATCGACTGGGCCAGAACCCCTATGAATGTAGATTTCCATATCTTTGAACTGGGGACAACTTCGTTACCCTGGGGAGGATAATCAGGCACCACCACTGAATAACTCTTCCGATTGAATTTGAAGACTCCTCCGAAAGCTGGGTTTCAGGTGTTTCATGGCAGGACGCCTAGTCTGCAAGAGCTACTTCCGTGTGAACGACTGAAGCGCTAGCTTTAAGGCTATCGACATCCGCTAATGGTGCTGGTAACTATTTTATGGCTAGTAATACATATCAGGAACGCTTGATGATTTATTCTTTCCGTATTGGCTACAATTACCCTGTTACAGTACAACACATCTATAGTTCAATTACTTTAAAGGTCCAAAATCACTAATGACCTGATTCATTGGATGATTGAATAATTTTCACAATTCACAAGAACAATTGACAGCAAAAAGTTTTGCTGCCGACCACACGCGTTGCTTACTGCGATCTTATGTTTGTAGGTAGGGGGACCCGGGGCAAGATGGGCACCCCTCCATTCCACAGCTACAAAACAGCTTTTGGTTATAAAACTCTCACAAACTATTAAATTGTGTCGAAACGAAGTAATGTTTTAGCGTTGAACATAAAATATCACGCGCTTGTGGGAAAAATTCCATGAAATAAAATATCGTACTGACAGTCTTGATTTCTTATAACATTTTGCCATCAGAAAATAAGAATTTTAAATAAATAAAAGATGCTTATTTGCAAATTACAGCCCTTTTACGATCGAAGAACAAGTGCTTTCCCAATTGAATCGTTTAAAAATATTTTCTAGTGATTCTTTTATATTTTGTAACAGTTTAAAAATATGTTGTTTTGCTGGGGTAAAATGAGTACCATTTCACGGGGCAAGATGGGCACCCGTAAACTTTACAACATAGCTTGCAAAAATAAAAATTGGGGCCAAATTCAATTATTTTCATTGTTTTAAATGTTTTTGGGACGAAAACGGTTAACGAATAACGTTCTTCGAGCTATCGTTGACGCGTTGAATGTGAAAGGTTATTTATTTCCTTAGAAGATACGGAAGAAACGCAAAAAAACTATGGCATGCCGATGTAAATTCTTGAATGATATCCCAAAATGCTTAAGCACGTAACGAACCAATGAAATGAGGCCATTTAAAATCATATTCAGCAAGAAACGAGAGAAAGCGATAATCCATCACATCATTGAAATTAAAAATGCTAGTATGGAGTGATCCCTTGGAGCTTTGGCATTCAAAAAATTCTCATTCATTCGATAAAAATGCAATGGTTTTACCTTTGTTATACATACTATATAACAAAGGTTTAGGAATTGGTCGAAAAACACGAAGTTGATCCGAGGCCCGGAGGGCCGAGTCACATATACCAATCGATAGAGCACGACGAATTGAACAATGCCTGTGTGTGTATGTTTGTATGTGTGTGTGCAGCTCATTTTCTATCGCCTGTTTCTCGAAGGTGGCTGAACCGATTAAACCGCTATTACTTTTGTTTGAAAGATATTATTGCCTAGTAGGGTATGTTGCTACATCGTCGTAATTGCCTATTCCCGTCCTATCCAACACAAATTATTCAAAATATCAGCATTTTTATGACACACAATGCAAAACTAGTTTTTCCCTAATATTTTAGTTAGTTGTCTATCATACGCGATCAATCAAAGTGAGCTGAGATCTATTTAAATGCTTTTTATCATTAAAGAAGTCCTACCAGCCAAATTTCCTACGTTTTTTCGTGCGACGAAGAAGACAATGTCGACTAATCGTTCTAATTTCCGTCATTCATAAATGAAAATAACTCACGCAAGGCATTGTCGTTATTCTACAGCCAGGAAAACTTGCCTAACCTGCAGAAATGTTGAAGAATAACATTTGTCATGCCGTCCTGCACAAATACATGCGCGTTAGCTTCGTAAACATTGTTGTGATTTTTAGTTCGGACGATGAAAAATTTTGATGGACGGATTTTAAAACGGTACGACGAATTTTAGCAATAAAGTCAATTGCGTAATTTCAATAATATGCTTTAATAGTCGCTTTTCAGTGATTTCAATACGAACAATAATTTACAATGATTTTAACCAAGATAATTTACCTAATTTCAATTATTTTAATATCAAACGAGAGGTTTTGACACTACGAATATATATGCAAAATTTCATAAGAATTGGTTTTACCGGTCAAAAGATATCAATCCTCGAACGCTCGCGCCAACTTTTGCAACACAGTTACTCGCGCGCACAATAACCCAAAACCAAAGAAAACGTGCGCACTAGAGTTTTGACTAGGAAAACTTGTTTTTAAGTTTATCGAACCTTTGGAAGAGTTTCTTGAAATTGAATGCTCTATCATCTGGTGCAATTTAAATTTGGATTAATCCCCTTAAAAGTGAAAATATTTTATTTTTTCAGTTTCAATATAACACATTGATATGTTCTGCAAAGTTTTAGAGCCTATTATTACAAGAAATTTTGCTGAAGACTGTAACCTGAGATAGAAGCGAAGACAGAGAAATCTTATTTATTGTTTCTGTATTTGTAAAATCAGTTTTTCTATTTTAGCTCTTTTTGTAATTGTTGTGTGACTTTTTCATGTGTTACAAAGTTATACAAATAGTAAAAATACACAACTTTGCTGAAAATAGTATACCTCTATGTTTGCTTGTTTAGGAACTGTAGAGCTTTGATTATAAAAATACCCTGATTTTAACCCCGAATCACTCGACTACCAACTGACGGATACATTTTAAACATTTTACATTTGCTGATAGTTTTGCTACATACAGACATCATTTTTCCATATGAAGTAACGTGAAAAAAGTCCAGTTTGGGGCCAATAGCGGTACACCCACGGTTGCCAGTATGCCAGATAAATCTGGATTTTGCCAGATTTTTGATTGCGCGCCAGACCAACAGACAAAGCTTAAAACCTTCCAGATATTTGGCACTGTGCCAGATTTTCGATTATCCGTCTTGCAAAAAGGTCATCACTTCTAATTTTGGACAAAATTTTGCATCTACGGTGAGCAAAACGAGCAAGATTTTTTCAGGAAAACGCCTCCCCATCGGACTAATTTACCACCAGATTTTTGCCAGACACTTTTATTCGTGTTCGCCAGATTTTCGGGAAAACCTGGTGGCAACCTTGGGTACACCTCACATGCTGCTTGCTTCGTTCCTGTGCTCTCGGTTTATGCTGATCTATTTTCCTAACAATTTAAAGTATTATTGCATTGAATAATTCAAACATTTTGCTGAACATTTTTTTGAAGAATATACGTTAGTTAAACACCGATTGGTAAATATGGCATTCAAAAACTTACACATGTTATTCAGTATACAACAGCGTGAGAAACCGAAGGTTAATAAAAATTGATGAAATTTTTCCAAGAAAACCTTATTGATGCATAGTTATGCATAGTTCAAAAACCTATAAACTAGACCTTTACTACGCAATGTATATGTTAAAGAATAATATTTCTTCTTACAACTTACTTTTACTTGCACTTACCCACATTAGTAACAACTTACTCAGCAATTTCATGAGAAAAAGAACTATCAAAATTTGTAAGTGCTACTATTTTGTTCAAATTTTCAAATTCAAAATTAACTAATAGATGAATTATGTTCCGAAGACGTGTCGATTTCTATCTCAAATAGCAAGTAAGACCGTATAACAAAGGTTCCTTTCACCAATAGGTGGATTAAATCAGGTTTTGTTTTGAAATGATGGCTCTACAATTGATGAAGGTACGGTAGGGGAAAGAAATGAAAATTTTTTGGTGAAGGAGGGGGAAGAGCAGAAAGGTGTAGAGGGGGGGGGGGGGGTATTGGTAGCTACGCTTAACAAGTAGTCGCTTTGACTCCTACCTTTTGTCCAATGCTGGAAGATGCATGAGTCCAGCGCCGCTATGGTTCAAAGGTACAAGTACCAGCGAACCACATGCCCTCGCGGGTGTTGTGGGTTCGAATCCGGTTATAATCTCAGATTATAGCTTGGTTCAACTCATGCACTTTCCAGCATTGGACAAAAGGTAGGAGTCAAAACGACTACTTGTTAAGCGTAGCTACCAATACCCCCCCCCCCCCTCTCCACCTTTCCGCTCTTCCCCCTCCTTCACCAAAAAATTTTCATTTCTTTCCCCTACAGCCCCTTCATCAATTGTAGAGCCATCGTTTCAAAAAAATATTAGTGTATTAAATGCTTGAATTCAATTATGTAATATATCTAAAATGAAAACATAACTGGGTAGAGCACTAGATATAAAAAACGAAACAGAGTCATTGGGCTTTTCCTTAGCTGGCACTTCTTCCGATTAGGCCATTACAAATATTCAAAAAAGTTTTTGTCCCTCCGGTGTTGGGCCACTGAAGGGGGGGGGGGCAAAAAAAACAAAGAGAATTTTTTAATCGAGCAAAAAATATATGGATTTTAGGCATTTTTACTTAAAGTTTAAACATGAATACCAAATTTATTCTTGCTTTTAATAAATACGTTGTTATTTTTCATGCAAAAATCTACGAACTAAAAGACAACAACGAAAGAAAATTTTTTTTGGCCGGGTTTTCCACTGTTTCCATTTCTATTTCGTGCTAGAAGCGTTAACTCAACTCGTACATTCATTTTTCGAGGTTATCAGGCTGTAGAGCCCACAGACAATTGATTTTATAAAAAAAATTATCTCATATCCTACAAATTATTTTTTTACCCCCCGATTTTTCAAGCCAATTTCCAAGGGGGAGGGTGGGGGGTGAGTTGACAAAAACTTTGAATATGATTTGCAATGGCCTCATTATTTTTGCATAAAAATCAAACCTTGAGCTTCTTTTGTATGTATTTTCATGAAAAAATAATCCTTAGTTTGATCACAGCCTAAAATTAAATTAAAAAGAAAACTTTCCAATCAAATTCTATTTAAATTGACTATTTATTAATACTATTAGTAGTAGGGCACGGGGGGGTATTTCCAGCCCATTAAGCAATGGCATCTATTTTTTCGACCTATGGCCTAGTTCTAGTAGAAGAACAGGTGATTTTGACGTTCTTTGAATGAAAAATAGTAGATTACATGCAGTCTTGAAAAAATAGTTACAACATATTAAAATTGTATGACGGCAAAGTATTTTTATTGGCGAAAGCAAAGGCAAATAGGCTGAATTTAGGAACCTGCTGAAAATACCCTCCCGTACCCTACATAGTAGAATTTAATTAGAAAGTTTTCTTTTTAATTTAATTTCAGGTTTCGTATTCTACTAAGACGCTCCAAAAACTTCAGTTGATCACAGCGTTTTTACGTTGTTGCCCGTTAGAAGGTTAAGGAAACGAGATGAGGTCAAAGAAATAGTGCAAAAGCAGCTCCATAAGCATACTTGAGGTTGTGAAATATGATAATTTTTCAACGCTTGTCTTTTTCAATGCAACCATGCGCAAAATTGGGAAAATCAACTCATTAACATTTTCAATCCTATACACCACTGTACCTATATGCCTGAATCAACTGGTTTTCTTCGCTATTCTGCTTTTCTTATCTGATTGGGAGTAATAGCAAGTGAAGAAAATGACTATGAAATAATAAAATGTTTCTCACTTTTTCTTGTATTTCAAGCAAGTTGCAAAATTGCAAATACATGCAATACATTCATAAGCAATCAATTTTATTCAAATCGGCTAAGGGACCTACGAGATAATGAAGTCCAGTATTTTTTGTGTTTTTATACATAACTTTTAAACTAAAAGTCCGATCAGTATAAAATTCAATAGCGACTTATGGGACACCTAGACCTTTTATTTGGCACTAAGATCATTTAAATCGGTCCAACCATCTCCGAGAAATGTGAATATCATTAAAAGCGTTCCACACACACATACATACACACACACACACACGCGCGCGCGCGCTTGATCAACGTGAAATTATGTCACCTGAAGAAGCATTTAGTGGAATCATATTTAGAAACTGGGTTAAGCAGATTTCAATCTAGGACAGGACGTGACGCATGGCTTCTTGTTCCCCTTTACTTTCCTTTGGCGATTCCCTTTCAAAATTTACTATGGCAACGAAAGTCCTATAGTGTTTCCGAAAACATTTAAATTTCAGCTGCAGTTTATGATAACAAGCCACTCGTCCTAGTTGATGGGTAAGAAATGGGGAAGGCAAATGAGGAAGCGTCCAACATACCTCCTGCCATCCGAAGCCCCTACCTAGCGCCTCCACGTGGCCTTACCCGGTAATGCTCTATTGAGTAGCCAAGCTAGGAGGTACGATGATAGGTGGTTCCCGGCTGCCTGATCTCAAAACTGCGGGTTTGGATGACGGCTGAGCCACACGACCTTGTTAGTAGGTAAGCTTAACATAAGTTATTTTAATGATTTGTTTCGTTTTAGCTCATGAAGCAAGCACCTCCTACTGTGCTCGTGAAAACTCGGGCCGAAGAAAGTTTAAATAATGCTCATGGATACCAGAAGAAAAAATTAAATTAATAATGGAAGCACTCATGTAAACTCAAATGATGCAACTCTATTTCATTTGAAGGACTGCTGGTGAGATTGTTCTGTTTTTGTCTATATATCTTCATATAATGTATATTCATATAACACATATTTTATTACATTGCCATATACCATCATTATCGTAAAGGGGAAGGAGCATCAGGGTATCGAATGAATCGAAGACTGGATGAGGGATGTGATAACCAGCCCAAAAGCTCATAGAGCTCAATAAGAGAGCTCTTTGTACATACACTGGCCTAGTAACTGGGCACTGTCCGAGTAGATATCATTTTAAAAACATTGGTCGGGTTGGTAATGATATCTGTCGCTTTTGCAATTTTGAAAGTGAAACTTCTGAACATCTGTTTTGCAGTTGTGGTGCGTTATATACGAGCAGATCTAAATTTCTCGACAAGGGTTGTTTATCTCCCGGTGAGCTTTGGTCTGCTAATCCCGGAAAGGTTATTGGTTTCATAAACCATATCATACCTGACTGGAAACGTGTAGCGGCAAATGGCCAATCACTTGTATAATGGTGTTTGGTTTGCCTGACACGTACAGCAAATAAGGATATACTACAAAAGATCAATTCAATGGACAAAGTAGTCGAAGAAAAAAAACCAGCCCAAGTCATATAAGGTCGGAGAGGATTTTGACGCGCCCTTCTACTAGCACACAAATCATCACGCAAGATAAGTTTGCAAGGCGAAGTTATGTATCTAGAAACCGGAAGTCTATGCTGGAAGGAGTGTCTTATTTTCCCGTGGAATCATATAAGCGACATTGCTTATAGATCCACCCAACCGCTTTTGGTCCTTCACGAACAGCATTGACATGAAAATTGCTAGGTAGATAAATTCGATTCTGCAGTAATTCTACCTGCATACAATGGGAAACCCCCATACATGCATACATACATACAAGCCACTCGTCCTAGTTGATCACACCACGATAAACAAAAAAACCCAGTAACGGGAGAAACTCAAATTCAAATTTTATTAATATTTATGTTTCTTATTTTACGCTATAGAATTGGTCATATTTCATCATAAATTTACTGCCTCTTTTAATTATATTTTGTTTTTTAGCCTAAAAAAATTACCATTAAAGGACGATAACTTTTACTGTAAATGAAAATTTTTGTTCGCGAAAAACTAGATTTTTTTTATTGTTAAGATACTTTACAACCCGTCATTTTTATGATAGAATCTCTGAAAACCATAAAAGTTATGGTCGACAACAATAAAGTAAAAACAATAAAAGTTATCATCCGGAAAGTTTATCTTTTATTGTTTTTACTATTTTTACCATCGTGTTATGGTTATTTTTTTCCAGGATTCCTAAAATGATTTTTTGATGAGATGAGTTCCCACTTAAAACCAAAATTTTTTAAGTTTGGCCAAAATAATTGAGCTGGAAGGCCGATTTTGAAATTTTAAGCAATAAGGGACTTTTAACGTTTGATGACCGTCATCTTGTAAACTTGCAAAAAGGATTTACAAACTTAGTGCTAAAAACAGATCGAAAATCGGTTAAGAATTGATCCTAAAACGGTGATTTTACAAAGTCATATATATGACAAAGGCAAAAAGTTAAACCCTTTTCAAAATATGTTCGTGAAATGTTTGCAAATGTACTCTAACAACATATTTTAATCATATCAACTAGGAAAATATCGAATATCCTACAAAAAATCGAGAATATTTTTGTCCGCCTGCTTGTATGGAAATCCCCCATAGAGCACCGGGGCCAGACGGAATCCCGAATATGGCTATTAAAGCGGGTATATTAAGGCTCCCGAATTATTCGGGGCAGTAATGAGTAGATGCCTGGAAGATGGCCACTTCCCGGATAGCCGTTTGCCATGGCAGAACCCGATACGGCTCCCGTCTTCTGAAAATCGCTGTCAGTTAATAAGACTTAGTACGCTAGCTGAAAGAAGAGTGGTATCACGCAGACTTTTTATTTTCGACCTACTAAAAGGGACTGTGGATTGCAGTTACCTCCTGAAGCAGCTAAACATTCATGCACCTCGTCGGAATTTGCGAAATTATACGTTGCTTTGGACTCCAACGCACCGAACATTGTATGGTCAGAATTACCCGTTGCACGCTTGTTGTAGGCTTTTTAACGAAGTATCTCATGTATTTGACTTCACTATCAATGAAAGTAGGTTTAGAAAGGCAATTGTTAATTTAAGTTGATAGTAATACTAGTCTGTACAGAATTGAAGACCGTGAACAACAATAAAGGAAGCAACAGAACCTGGTCCTATTATCGAAGCCGGGAAAACCTCCGGATGTCCCCTCGTCATATAGGCCGATTTTTCTGCTCGATACTGCCGGTAAGGTGCTGGAGAAGGTTACCCTTAACAGACTCGTACAGTACACGGAGGGTACAAACGGTCTGTCAAGGAAACAATTCGGCTTCCGAAAAGGCAAATCTACGGTGGATGCCATCTTGTCTATCACTAAGACAGCCGAGGTGGTAATCCAGCACAAGAGGACAGGTATCCGCTATTGCGCAGTTGTCGCGCTCCACGTGAAAAATGCGTTTAATAGCGCTAGCTGGGACTCCATAGCCAACTCGCTTCGGAACGTCCAAGTGCCGGTGTCGCTTTACAGGATTCTGGAAAATTATTTCCAGAATCGTGTGCTATGCTACAACACGGAGGAGGGTCAGACATGCGTTCCAATCGCCGCAGGGGTTCCGCAAGGTTGAATACTGGGCCCGGTGTTGTGGAACGTCATGTATGACGAGGTGTTGAGGTAAAGTTCCCGGTAGGGCTGGTGATTGTCGGCTTTGCGGACGACAGCACCTTGGAAGTATCCGGTGAATCTATCAGAGAGGTTGAGTTGACGGCTGCCGAATCTATAAGCATTGTTAAAGATTGGCTGCGCTCCAGGAAACTGGAGCTAGCCATGAAACGGAGGTTATCGTGGTGAACATCCGCAAGTCGGTGCATGAAGCAAATATCAGCGTCGGGGACTGCACTATTTCGTCAGTGCGATTCTTTAAACTCCTGGGAGGCATGGTCGACGACAAGCTCAAGTTCGGGAGTCATGTCGGATATGGCTATTTCGGCATTTCAGCTATTTTGTGTCGTATGATGTCTAATAGCTCTGCGGTATATGGAAGCGAAGGCTATTAGCCAACGTGGCCCAGTCCACACTTAGGTATGGCATATCCTCTACAAGAAGTAGTCTATTCGTGGTCGATAGAATTAACGGTGTTTTCATCAGCAGTTGCTACGTGCCTCCACGATGGACGATAGAGCGGTTTAACTAGATGCTGAATCAGTTGACGGATGAGCTGGTCTATCGGAGACGAGTTGTTATCGCCGGTGGTTTTAACGCCTAGATAGTTGAGTGGAGAAGCTGCCTCGCCTATCCAAGGGGTCGCAGTCTGCTAGAGACCCTAGCAAAGCTAAATGTAGTTATAGCGAACGAAGGCACTACTAGCACATAGCGTAGGGAAGACCGGGTGCCCATCATCGATGTCACCTTCTGCAGCCCTGGCGCGGCAGGGATTACGAACTGGAAAGTGTGCGAGGAATATACCCACAGTGACCACTAAACGATTCGGTACCGTATTGGGAACGGAACGCAGATGGAATCATGTGGGGGACAGATAGGCGAGCGGAGGGTGAAAACGGCGTGCTTTAACAAGGGTGTATTTGTTGAAGCGCTCAGGTTTCAGAGCATTCCTTCGAACCCAAGTACGGAAGGGCTGACAGCAATATTAACACGAGCGAGCGATGCCACTATGCTGAGGATAAAGAAACCAAAGAACGGTCGCCGCCGTCTACTGGTGGAACACGACGATTGCTGAATTACGGGCAAATTGCCTTCGTGCCAGAAGGAGAAGTCAGCGGGCTCGCAATGATGCCGATAGAGAAGAAAGAATACGTACAGGATAGCAAGAGCCGCACTCAACAAAGCAATTAAGCTCAGCAAGAAATCTTGCTTTGAGGAACTTTGTCGTAGCGCCAACGCGAATCCTTGGAGAGATGCTTGTAGAGTTGCCATGTCAAAAATTAAAGGTCCTTCCGCACCACCCGAAAGGTGTATGGAGAAGATGAAAGCCATTATCGACGGGTTGTTTCCGCAACATGAAACAACACCCTGGCCAAGTCCACCGTACGGCGAGGAGGCGGAGCACGTAGAGGAAGCTCGAGTCACCAACGAGAAGCTAATCGAGCTGGCCATGAAGGGAAAAAAGGCCCCATGACCAGACGGAATTCCGAACATAAAAGTAGCAATCATGGAGAATCCAGACCTGTTAAGGACCACACTGCAGAAATGCATTGACGAAGGTAACTTCCCTAACACCTGGGAGCGTCAGAAGCTAGTGTTGCTGCCGAAGACGGGACGGGAGGCGCGTAGCAACTGCTGATGAAAACACCGTTAATTCTATCGATCACGAAGCCTTCTTATGCAGAATAGACTACTTCTTGTAGAGGATATGCCATACCTAAGTGTGGACTGGGCCACGTTGGCTAATAGCATTCGCTTGCTGCCATATATCGCAGAGCTATTAGACATCATACGAGACAAAATAGCTGAAATGCCGAAATAGCCATATCCGACATGACTCCCGAACTTGAACTTGTCGTCGACCATGACTACCAGGAGTTTTAAGAATCGCACTGACGAAATAGTGCAGTCCCCGACGCTGATATTTGCTTCATGCGACCTCCCGGACATCCCTCAGCGTATAGGCCTGAAATCCTGAATAGACTCACCAAGTACACGGAGAGTGAGAACGGCAGTTCAGCTTCCGGAAAACTAGGTCTACAATAGATGCTATACGAATGGTAGTAGATGCTGCGGAAAAGACCCAAAAACAACAAAGAAGAGGCAATCGCTACTGTGCGGTGGTCACCTTAGACGTGAAGAATGCTTTCAAAAGCGCCGGCTGGGAAGCATTCGCCCGTTCGCTGCTTAGCATGACGGTTCCTGTGTATCTCTGCAGAATATTGAAAAGTTATTTTCATAATCGTACACTGATATATGAGACAGACAAAGGGGAGAGAAGGATTACAATCACGGCAGGCGTTCTTCAGGGCTCCATCCTTCGCCCGACGCTATGGAACGCGATATACGATGGAGTGTTGAAGCTGAACCTCCCCAGGGGAGTGAAGATTGTCGGCTTCGCTGATGATGTAACATTGATAGTAACTGGCGAATCAAGAGAAGAGTTGGAGGTACTCGCCATGGAATCCATACATATGGTGGAAGATTGGATGGGAGAGAATAGGCTCATCATAAAACAGAGGTGGTAGTGATTATCAACTGAAAGGCAGTGCAGCAGGCAAAGATCTTAGTCGGGAATGCATCATCGACTCTAAGCGTGAAGTGAAACAGCTGGACGTGATCATCGACGACCGACTAAATTTCAATAGTCACGTAGATTATGCCTGTCAGAAGGCAGCAAAAGCGATCACAGCGCTAACCACAATTTTGCCGAACAATTTCATGGTAAATAGTAGCGGGAGGAGGCTACTGGCTAGTGTAGCCACATCAATACTTAGGTATGGCAGCCCTGCATGGATCTCGGCATTAAGAACGAAAAGAAATCTATCGTGTTTGAATAGCCCGTACAGACTGATGACCATGAGAGTAGTGAGCGCCTACCGCACCATATCACTGGAAGCGGTCTGCGTCATTGCCGGCATGATCCCCATTGGATTGGTGTTGGAGGAGGATCTAGAATGCTACAGAGACAGAGGCCTCCGCGGAGCTCGAAAACGAACACGGGTAAATACATTGCGTAAGTGGCAAGTGGAATGGGATAACGCAGTCAATGGAAGATGGACACATTGGCTGATCCCGAATATAAACATGGAACACGGGAAAGTCAATTTCCACCTGACTCAATTCCTGTCAAGCCACGGTAGCTTCAGAAAGTGCCTGCATAGATTCGGTCACGCGAAGTCACCACTCTGCCCGGAGTGTACTGACGTAAAAGAAACACCGGAGCACGTGGTGTTTGACTGCCCACGATTCGGGGCAATGCGAAGCGCAATGTTTGCCGCCAGCGGTAAGGACTCCAGCCCAGATTATGTAGTCCAAAAAATGTATCGTGACATTCACACGTGAAATGTCATCATCCGAATCATCACACAAATCATGTCGGCGCTACAGCGGAAATGGTGCAAGGATCAAGAGTCGAGTCCTTAAATAGAGTCTCGTGTAATCGGTCTCGGGGAATGTTTCACCGCCGGAGAACTTCTCGTCGGAGTAGGGTAGCTGCACCGCCAGGGACTACTCGAGTCGACGATAGCAGAGTGAAAGTTGACAAAATAACAACACTCAGGGAAAGAAATCCTGCGGGGGTGGCCGTGAAGGGATAGACGTTAAGTTGGTCGCCATCCCAGCATCGGTACAGGTCTCGAGCGGTGCACGGAGCAGTGTACAGATTATGTTGCAACTGCAACGACAGTGGAGAAACGACCAGCGAACTACCAATCCCGATTAGCATTGTCTCGACAGACGCATCGGTGGAGTGACGAGCGCGGCGGAGTAAACCAAGCAACACTATGAGGGCGACAGTGAGTGGATGAATGTTATGTTGGTCGCTATCCTTGGATCGGTTCACGTCTCGACAGGTGAAATGGAAGTGCAGTGGCGAACTCGTCGGAGCAGTGTTGAGCCCAACAAGAAACCCTGCGAGGCCATGAGGAGATGGAAGCCATGCCGGTTGCCATCTCTGGATCGGTACACGTCTCGACAGGTACAAAAAAAGTGGACGGTGAAGGAGCATCTAGTAGGATGGCAGAACCCTGGAGGGATGGATGGGTGGCTGTGAAGGAGTGGACATAATGACGGTCGCCATCTCCGGATCGGTTCACATCTCGACAGCTGTACGGAGCAGTGTACAAACACAGCCTCCTCCCGAAGTAATACACACACACACACACACATACACACACACACACATACACACACACACATACACACACACACACACATACACACACACACATACACACACACACACATACACACACACATACACACACACACATACACACACACAAACATACACACACACACATACACACACACACATACATACACACACACATACACACACACACACATACACATACACACACACACACACACACACACACACACACACACACACACACACACACACACACACACACACACACACACACACACACACACACACACACACACACACACACACACACACACACACACACACACACACACACACACACACACACACACACACACACACACACACACACACACACACACACACACACACACACACACACACACACACACACACACACACACACACACACACACACACACACCAATGCAAGAGGTTACAGTCTACTAGAACCTCTAACGAAGCTAGACGTTACACAGTGTGACGAAGGTAACACTAGTACATTTAGAAGAAATGGCCGTGAATCCATTCTCGATGTCACTTTCTGCAGTCTGTCGCTAGTACTAAATATGAACGTTCAAGGTCCCCCACGTATCCCGAGTGCGATAATGAGGAGGAAGCACCAGAGCATGTAGTCTTCGTCTGCCCAAGATTTGAGACTGTGCAACGCGACCTGCCATCTCTTAACGCAGATGATATAGTCAGAGAAATGTGTAGAGATGAGAACATGTAATGTTGCCAACAGGGTGATAACACAGATCTTGTCCGACCTGCAGCGAACATGGAGAACTGAACAGCGTTCCAGCGTCACCCGTTAGCGTCAGATATCCAACAGTGCTAACATCCAGTCGAGGTGGATAATGATGGTGATGTAGCCAATTGAACAAACGTCCTTGAGCCGCATATGACATTTTAAGCCAAAGCAACGTGATTCTGGGTGCGATAAAACCCTTGACCGAACTCATACGTGTGGGGATGAGTTTCGTACCCTCATTAATCCCTGTACCCATATTGGACAAATGATCATAACTGGCAGAGATCCATGCGAGGATGGCTGTGACGGAGTGCACATCGTGGAGGAGGGCACTTCCCAATCAGTACACGTCTCGAAGGAAGCAAATCCCCGCGAGGGTGACCGTGACGGGGTGCACGTTTTGATAGTAGGCACTCCCAAATCGGTACACGTCTCGATGGATAGCAGAAGCGCCGTTATTGGAGCAGTATATTTTGCATAAACACAGCCTCTCCCCAAGGTAGTCACCTTGTAGAGGCCCCGGAGGGGGTTTCGGGCCAGGAACAGTGAGGTTTTTAGTGGGTTAGAGTCCCACACCGTGCCACATGATGAATATCATCATTAGTGTGCCAGGTCTCGAGTTTTTCCTCACTAAAACACACACACACACACACACACACACACACACACACACACACACACACACACACACACACACACACATACACGCACACACACATACACACACACATACACAGACAGACAATGATCAGTTTCCGAAACTCGGTGGACCTTCTTTCGAAATTCGGTTTTCCAAGTGATTGCTATATTGTTAACCTTTATATTATACATTTATATAGTAGAAAGGCAAATCGTGTTTTGACAAGGTAATAATTATCGCCTGTTTCTCAAAGATGGCCTAACTGATTTATGCGCTATTAGTCTCATTTGAAAGGTATATAGTCACATAAATCACAATTCATTTGTTTTTTGATTGGAGGTTTAATTTGAAAGTTATGGAAAATCGTGTACAACACATTAAAAATGGATTTTAGCCGAACTAATTTATCTAGAGTTATTCATTTTAGTATCAAACGGGAAATTTCACCACTGCGAATAAATCTGCGAAAGTTCATAAGAGTTGGTTTTACCGGTCAAAAGTTATTTATTAAAAAATGACGAAATTAAACTTCATGTTATATTAAATTATGTTAGATCAAATAGCATGGCATTACAGAAAATTATGTATAGTTCAATATGACTAAAAACCTATAAACTGGACCTTTAACAGGCTATGCATATATGTTAAGGTTTAATATTTTCTATAACCACTTACTTTTACTTGTTCAAATCAATAACAACTTACTTATACTTACTCAGCAATTTCATGAAAAAGGGTCTATCATCATCATATTCTAAAAGTGATCCGATTTTGTTAAAAGTTTGTAAACTTATTCAATTTCAGAAAATTTTAGAACCGTATTTTTTTATTTGGGGTGCCTCTTACTGAGATAGGGTGGGCTCATAAATCGTCTTTTTGCCACACTATTCTTCAAATCATATCATTTTAACGACTGAACTGATTTTCATCATATTGATACCAAATAAATATTACTGTGGACCCCTGGTAATTTGAACGATTCGTCAACGGGGTTAGTTTTTTATTTGAACAACTGAAAACCCTAAATATACTGAAACTTGTATGATCTGGCCGCCCTGCTCTTTGTTATTGTTTCGCTGGTTTGATTTAGTTAGCAAATGGAAGCAGTAAATATTTCATTCTTCGAATTTCTATCAGAATCATTAGGAAACAGAATGTGAAACAAATTAAACACACTATTTCAGTACATACAAATCGCGTGTATGTGCGTTGTTTTCATAAGCAGATGATGTCATTTTGATTATTACATTTGAACCACGTCGTGCAATCTAACGGCTTCCAAATTCAAAAGTGTGCAAATTAAAAATGGTCAAGCAAATGGGGTTCCACGGCATTCTTTTTTTTTTATGTCTTTCATTTGTCCGTGTAAAAATTATTTACATGGTGCCATTAGTTTCAATTTATTATTATATTTATTATCATATTATATGAAAATCTAGTTTATTTAGGTTTATTGTTCCCTGATTTAAATTCATGAAATTAAATTTATAATCAACAACTCAACAACAACATTAACATTACCTCAACAACTCAACATTAACAACAGAGTGATATAAACCAACTAGCACAGTGGTAATCAACAGTTGAATTATGTTCCGAAGATGTATCGATTTCTCATTTTTCTTGCTTCTGTGCTAACATAAGAGCACCAAAATACGAATATTTGGTATTAAATGGTATATTAAAGGTTCCTTTCACCACCAGATGAATTAGATCGGATTTTCCGGTAAGGACTTAAGAAAGTTTTTGTTAGAATTTTTTTCTCTTAAATATACCCATTTTACAATATATGGCAGACTTGTAGGCCATACAATTATCTATTTTAAAAAAATTTGACCAATGGCTCTTTTTTGGAAAATCGAGTTTTAGTTGTTAAAACGCTTTTTTATTCACTGTAGAAATTAATTTTTAATTTTTTTTTCAGTACTTTTTTATGAAAATTCTGTATTTTTTTTATGAAAATTCAGAATATTTTCTGAAAATTAACCATAGATAATTTTTTGGTAGGTCCTAAGGCTATAGATTTATGAACTGGTGTTTTTCGACTGATATATATGTATCTAGTAATTGTGGTTTTGGCCGTTCAGTCATTAAATTATAGCAGATGCTAAATTTTACTTTTTACGCCAACGTTTCGTTCACGGATTTGGATCTTCATCAGGCCTTCTATAATGTGTATTTTTATTAGCTGTTCTTGTCTGAGTTGTAAATTGTTTTTTACTTACAAAGTGTTAACCGTAAACCGTGTAAATTCTTTTAGCCTACAGTGTTGTCTGGTTGTGAATTTTGGTACAATTGGTTTTGCTACATATTGTTTACGTTAATCAGAATTTAGTTACGATTTATTGGGTATATAGTATTGTTTTGACTTACTGGTATCTATCATTTGTTTACGATGTTATATTTATTACTATTTTAACCTGGCGTGAATTTTTCTTCCTGTTTGGCTGGCAAATGAGTGAACATGTGCAAATATATCACCTCTGTTTTCTAACTCTTATCTCTACCTCCACGAGGTGCCGGCTGGGGTACGGTAGCCAAAGTTGCGCACCTGGTGGTACGCAACCTTGGTTGTCGTATGCAGACAGAGAAGGTGGAACACTCGCCGTGTGGTTTCCGGCTACCTAATCATGCAGTTCGGCGCAGGTTTTTCAGAGGGCGCGGCGGCGGGGGGTGGGCACACCGGGAGAGAGTTATTTTCTCGGCAGGTTTAGCACAGAGAGAGAGAGAGACTCTTCTAAGAGAGAGAGGTCTGTTTTACACAATCTGCAGTTACGCCCTTTGGCGGTTGGTGCCGAATTGTACGTTTGGGCAAAAATTGAGCCACGGGACCTGATCCTGCCGGGAGTCGGCAAATCAGGAGCCCCTAAGTCAAGGTCTACCTCCGTGCTGATGACTGAATGGCTGGAGGGGTGAAAACATGCCAGTCGCGAACGGAGTGCTTTGGGCATCTTGCCCCTACTGTGCCATGCGGGGCTCTGGTACGGTCGATCTTTGTTGTCCCTTGCGTTTCGTGGGAACAGCATAGTAGTCCTGCCCAATTTCCCTTATGGGTTTTACGCCAAGTGCGTTCTGCGCTTACAATTTGCTGTCTGATCTGTGTTGGAGATTGTTTGTGCATATACTCCGCTAGTCAAATAGTTAGAGTCGCACAAATAAATCTTCAACACAAACGGGCAGCAAATTTGTATTTATGCGAAAAACTTTTTAATGGCTCTGTCACCATCGCATTGGTTCAGGAGCCATATTTTCGCAAGGCGTACTTTCATTCGACGGATATTGGAAACCAGAACTTTGCTGTTTTCAGCAAAACTGGTATAACAAATCCTCGTTTGATGCCCAGGGCATGCATATTGTTGCATAGGTCAATAAGTGCATGCCTTATCTCTGAGTTCCCGGGTAGAAATGCATAACGAATATTAATGTAAAAACAGTACGGTTACTATGAATTTTACTGTTTACAACACTTTATGCTGTAACTTCACTGTACCGTTCTTAGAAATTTTTTCATATTAATGTAAAAACTTTACGATTACAATGAATTTTACTGTTTACAACACTTTATGCTGTAACTTCACTGTACCGTTCTTGGAAAATTTTTCATATAATTCGACAACAATGCATATTGTTTCAAAGCAGGAAATAATCTATCTAAGGTCCAATCCTTGGCAGGTTGAGTTATTTGTAGACACAAATTGTGTCTCTTCCTCCGTCTACTGTAGAAACCGACGAGCCAGAAGTTTAATCTAATTCGTTTTACTGATGGGACGACGACACTATGCAGGCGCTTGCGACTTACTTGTTCGTCTGTCAACATATTAGCCGCGATTCTTAACGCGGGTGCTCGGGGAAAGACTGCGTTCCTATGGAATAGACTAACCTCGTTGTGTGTACGTCTTGACATCGAATGAGGTGTCAGGCATATAATTAAGTTTTTTTAACGGTAGATTTTCACCTTTATTCTTGTTTACGGCCGGATCCTGCATTCGTACGAATAGTTTGCTTCGAATGAATCAGGAAGCACTATTCTCATATTCGTATGAGCAAAAGGAAGGGGCGTTCGAACGTTCGAATTGATTCGAACGAAAACAAGAATACGAATCGAATGTCATTCGAACGAAAACAAGAATAAGGGTGTTTACAATTGACAGAGGGAACGATAGAAGACAGTAATGAAATAAAGAGTCGATAGGATCTAACAGACAGAGATAAGGCGTAAATTGGAAAAAGTGGAATTTGTTTAAGTAGGTGTACTGACCTCTAATACTTTCCTAATATGAGCGATGAATGCGAACCGAAAATCATAATAGTTCGAAGCCTATCAAATTCATTGTCATCATACCTTTTCAAAAACATGAAATACCGTAATTAATCAGCCGGTTTTATTTTGTCCTAATAATCCGAAAGTCTACAATTTTTTTTGCAGAACTTATCTTAAATTTCATTGTAACTTCGTTGTAAAACAGTGTAAAACTTACAGTGAATGTACCACAAATTTTACTGTTTTTGGTTTTTATTTGTATGGGAAAAAGTCGAAAAATTTAGTGTTACATCACTTAATCACCCCCTTATTCGCTGTAAAATTGGCGGTTTCCATTAAAATTTACTGTGAAAACAGCGATATTCATGGTAACTTCAGTGTAACTTTTACAAAGATTTTCACTGTTTCAATGTGGTTTTTCGAAGTTTTTCAATGTTTGTAACAGTGAAATTTAATGTTTTTTTGCTATACATTTTTATTCGGGTTGACTACTCGAGATATTTGTGCAGTTACAGTAGAACTCGTCGTGGATGATGTCCATAGGCGCTATGTCTACTGTTCTGCATACTTACCCAGAGGTGGCATAAACCGCAGCGCAGACCAAAAGACACACATTCTTAAACAACACAACACTCGCCATGCAGTGTGTGTTCGCCCACAAATTCCCTTCAGTGTCTCTTTTGCTAAACACGCTCTTTCGTGTTTTACGCGCACCAGGAAAAGGCAGTCGCCAGGGCTGTCTAGCATCACCGTCAAAACACCATAGTCAGCGACGAAAACCAAAGTACTGCCGTCTCCATCAACGACAAACAACCGACTGACTATTTCTGGAGAAAAATAGTCACCTTCTATCAAAGCAGTGACGAAAAATATTTTGACCGTACTTTCTCTTGATAAGTCGGTTAGTCGGCCGTCAATGATCAAAACCTGCATAATTTAGTCAACGTCGCGCGTAATATGGTTAAAGACTAAGAAAAATAATTTATAGTCGGACAATTTTTTGCCTGCGATTAAATTTAGTAAATCTGTATATTTTTAGTATGGGGTGATAACCCTTGCAATATATACTTTTTTAGAATGCGGGTGACGACTAGAAGTCGAAAATCGATGTTTGACGCCATTTTGAAATCCAAGATGGCGGACTATTGATTAGCATTTTGCATGAAAACCGTTGCAATATATACTTTTTTGGAATGCGGTTGACGGCTAGGAGTCGAAAATCGATGTTTGACGCCATTTTGAAATCCAAGATGGCGGACTATTGATTAGCATTTTGCATGAAAACCCTGCAATATATACTTTTTTGGAATGCCGTTGACGACTAGAAGTCGAAAATCGATGTTTGACGCCATTTTGAAATCCAAGATGGCGGACTATTGATTAGCATTTTGCATGAAACCCCTTGCAATATATGCTTTTTTGGAATGCGGTTGACGGCTACAAGTCGAAAATCGATGTTTGACGTCATTTTGAAATCCAAGATGGCGGACTATTGATTAGCATTTTGCATGAAAACCCTTGCAATCTATACTTTTTTGGAATGCCGTTGACGGCTAGAAGTCGAAAATCGATGTGTACGCGCGGAATACTGCGTTGTCCGTGTCCCGTGCAGGGTCCCAAACGGCCGAAATGAAGAATGATTACTGCAGCGATTCAGCAGTGATGAAATCAGCGGACTGAAGATGCGGTGCGTCGTAGCATGGGAGGATGTCTTCACGAAATCGAAAACACAACCGAATGCTTTGATAGTCGAAATATAATGAATTTTTGTGGCAGGAAAAACCAGCCGAGAGCCAGTGAAAAAACCTGCATCTTTTCGTTGCGTTACAATATGTTACGTGTTGCGTGTTACATATAAAGTGTGCTGTCAGTTGTCGAATTATGTTGTGTATATAAGTGTTGCTGGTTATTTAGTGTAAATGTGAATGTTTATAATTATAACTAATATTACAATTTTAATATGTATTTATGTAAAGTTTGTTTAGGTATAACTGCATGTATAAATCAGCTTTCCGGGTGGCAGGTGGGCTGGATTGTGACGTTGCTGACGGAACATGCCGCCCCCCTTGAAATATCAATTTCAACTGGAATCCTGCTTCCGATGAAAAGTGAACGATGTTACGATGCAATTGCTGCATTCTCAGCTGATCTCCAAATCGCGCGCTTAGTTGTTTTTGGAAGTCCTGGCATTGCGATTGGCTGGTTGACACTCTTCCATAATATCTGTGGGTTTAGAATCGCTTTGCGGTAGCGGACACATATTACGAATTGTACGCCGATAGATTTTATTATCCCCTAGCATAACGTCTGCAACTCTCACACAGTTATCATCACCAACAATAGTCTTTACAACCCGCGCAATGGGCCATTTCGTGGGTGGTAGGTTGTCCTCCTGTACTAGCACCATGTCCCCTACGGAGAGATTCGGATGCTCACCAGGCCATTTTTGGATTTTTTGAAGAGTAGGCAAATACTCTTTATACCAACGGGACCAGAAGGACTGTACAACACGTTGCATTTGCTGCCAGCGGGATAGGCGATTTAGAGAGAGTGAGGTAAGATCGGGTTCGGGAATAGCTTGGAGGGGTGCACCGATGAGGAAGTGCCCAGGAGTAAGGGCTTCAAGGTCATCGGGATCGTTGGATAGAGGCGTGAGCGGTCGTGAATTTAGGCACGCTTCAATTTGTGCCACGGTAGTCGTCATTTCTTCTTGAGAGAGAAGCACATCAATGGTTACACGATTTAGGATGTGTTTTGTAGCCTTTACGCAGGCTTCCCAAAGCCCACCAAATGATGGCGAACGCGGTGGAATGAAATGGAATGTAATTCCATCGCGAGTGCATTGAGTTGCGACTTGCTGCTTATGTTGTTGCGAGTTGAATAGTCTTCGTAATTCCTGTAATTCCTTGCTTGCCCCCACAAAATTGGTTGCGTTGTCGCAATATATATTCAACGGATAGCCACGCCGCGCGCAGAATCGCCGAAGTGCAGCAAGGAAAGCTTCGGTGGTGAGATTTAGCACTAATTCCAGATGAGCTGCCTTTGTCGCCATACAGACGAATACACAAATGTACGCTTTAATAGAATTTTGTCTTCGAGGAGGTGTGATGTAAACAGGGCCGAGAAAGTCTATTCCGGAATTTGTGAAAGCGCGAGCAGGTGTAACTCGCACAGCTGGAAGATCACCCATTACTTGCTGTGCAAACGTCGGTTTGTTCCGAAAACATGTGTGGCATTGATGGACCACAAATCGAGCTTTATTACGTCCATCGATAGGCCAATAGTGACGATGAACAGCAGCGAGAAGATTTGAAGGTCCCGCGTGAAGTGTTGCTTCGTGGGTATCGAGGAACATGAGATGCGTAAATGGATGATTTTTAGGTAACAGCAATGGATGTTTCCGTCCAAATGGTATAGGAGCATTTTTTAGTCTACCACCAATTCTAATAACTAGCTCGTCTTTCAGCATTAGTGGCTTATAGTACCGGAGTGCGGAATTTCTGCTAATTGGCAACTGCGTGCTAAGTCTTTCATAGTCCTCCCGAAACGATGTTTTTTGAATTTGTCGAATAACAATGATTTCAACGATACGTATTTCAAAAGGAGAAATGAATCCAGTAACGCGATCGGTTTTTTCACATTTGCAATTTTTGATAAATCGAAGACAATGAGCAAGAATTCGCAGGGCACTATGCAATGAGTCGTAATTTTGAAGATAATCACGAATCCATTTGTCCTCAAGAACAGTACACACTGTCGATACGACAGTTGATTTTCGTCTTTCCAGATCCGTTTCTGCTGGACAATTAGTTTTCCATGACGTCGATGTTTCTGGCCATTCATTTCCAGGTATAGTAAGCCAACGTGGACCGTGCCACCAGAGGGTATTATCGATTATTGATAACGGAGTTAGACCCCGTGAAATATAATCCGCTGGGTTCTCTGCGGACGAAACGTGACCAAGTGGCAGACTTTGTCAGCTCCTGAATTTCCGAAACACGATTGGCAACGAATACTACCCAGGACGAAGGCTGACCTGAGATCCAATGCAGTGTTATCGTAGAATCTGACCACAAGTACACTGGACAATGGAGTCCTATGCTTTCAGAAACCCTTTTCTGCAGATTTGACAATAGCGAAGCTGCACATAGTTCCAATCTAGCCAGAGAAGGCCTACGCTTTTCTAATGGTGTAATCCGTGATTTAGCCATCATCAAACGAGAGCTGACCGCACCGGAGCAGCTTACAGAACGCAAATAAATGCATGCGCCATACGCATGGAGAGACGCATCAGCGAAACCATGCATCTCCACAGAAATTATCCGGTCAGCTAATACGAATCGTGGAATCTCGAGAGCCTTAAGTGTTGGAAGTTGTCCGGCAATTTCGTCCCATTTTTTGCGCATCTCCTGCGGTAATGGCTCATCCCAACCGAGGTTTCGTTCCCAAAGTGCTTGAATAAGTATTTTAGCGAGAATAATAACCGGACTGAGTAATCCCAGAGGATCAAAAAGACTGCATGCGTGGGATAAAATACTTCGTTTTGTTGTAATTGGTTGCTCGTGCCACTCCGGAACCTTAAAACAAAGAATGTCGAATTCTGGCTTCCATAACAGTCCAAGAGCTTTAATAGGAGCAGATTTATCAAGCTCTAGTATGGAAGATTGTTCTAAATGATCTACGGGGAATTGTTCGAGAACTCTACGGCAGTTAGATGACCATTTCCGAAGAGGGAATCCTGCCGAAGCTAGCATATTCGATGTTTCGAGGGCTGCGATTGAAGCTTCTTCTGGAGAATCAAACCCAACCATAAGATCATCAACGTAAAATCCCGTTTTCACAACAGTAACAGCAGCCGGAAAGTTGTCTGCTTCGTCAATTGCCAGTTGTTGTAAACAACGAGTTGCTAAGAACGGCGCCGTTGTTGTACCATAAGTTACGGTGGTTAGTGTGTATGTACTAAGCGGCTCGGAAGGCGAATTTCTCCACAAAATTCTTTGCAATGATTGATCCTCCTCAGCAACCCAAATCTGGCGATACATTTTAGATATATCAGCTGTTATAGCGACAGCTTTCGCACGAAAACGAAGAATTGTGGCTATCATTTCATCTTGCACTGTTGGACCCTTCAGCAACAAGTCATTAAGGCTATAGCCGGAAGTAGTTTTACATGACCCATCGAACACCACACGGAGCTTCGTGGTAGTGCTGTCCGGTTTGAAAACAGCATGATGCGGTAAGTAGTAATGATGATCCGAAAGATTTTTATCTGGGTCAATTAATCTCATATGTCCAAGCCGAAGATACTCAGACATAAATTCGAAATATTGACGTTGAAGCTGTAAATCTCGCTCAAACCTTCTTTCTAGACAATTAAAACGCCGTGTAGCAATTGAAAGCGAATTTCCGAGTTGGCCAATGAGCTCCTGCCTTTTAGGTAACGACACCATGTAACGTCCCGTTGAATCTCGGCGAGTAGTTGTTTTAAAAATATTTTCGCACGTCTTTTCCTCTAAAGACCATATTGAATTAGATTGGCAACTCTCTAATTCCCAAAATTTTTTCACGCGTTGCTCTAGTTCACGATATGTGGCCAGATGACATTGATAGTGACCTTGACGTGTGGCACCATCGCAGTGTAAACCAGATACCAACCATCCAAACACTGAGTTTTGAAGAAGCGGTTTGTCATTATCTATTTTTGTATGTCCTTTGCGAATAAGATCGAAAAATACTTGAGCTCCTACAACAATATCAATTGGGCCTTTCGTACTGAATGACGGATCCGCCAGACGAACATTTTCCGGTAGTTTCCAGTCACTGGTGTCTACAGTCCATGTTGGTAAATCGTTGGTTACCTTTTCCATGATAATGAACTCAAGTGGAACACGAAAGTTGTTGAAACGAGATGCTACGGTAGCAACTGAGGAGTGACTTGCCACTGCAGCAACATCACCTCCAATGCCAGCGATTTCCGTATTAGCGGGTGTCTTACGAGCGTTGAGAAGCCGCCGAAAATTTTCTGTCATAAGGTTCGGCTGTGAAGCACTATCGAGTAGAGCACGAGCAAGGAACGAATTTCCTTTTGGACCGAATACCTTTACAATGGCAGTAGCGAGAAAGACTTGACTTGGGACAGAGTGATCAAATCGAGACGTCATCGAGTGTGCGTGGTTGGTAAAATTCGAAATAGGTAGAGTACTAGTAACAGTAACGTTTTCAGATGTAGATTTATGCTGCATAACAACATTCGAAGCAGTTGTGTCTTGTGGACGAAAATTCATCCGACTGATATCTGAGGATACATATGCAGCGGGTTCGTGAAGAAGGGTGTGATGTTTGGCTCCACATTCCCTACATACACCATATTTACAGCTAGCAGAATCATGCCTTCCGCACAAGCAATTAGCACACAAACCAGTTTCCGCCACGATCGCAGTTCGTTGAGACAGCGGAAAATGTTTAAACTGATCGCAATAATAAAGACGATGGGGCTTTTTACAAATGGGGCACAAATCTCTTACATTGGTTGCTGTAGCTGGAGTGGAGGTCTGTGGAAACGATCTATGTCCTGACGACAAGGAAAGGTTTCTAACATCATGCATAAAGTGTTCCGATTGAATGGTTTCAAGTTCAGTGACGTATTCACGGAGAAAAGCGATCAATTCGTTGTAGGTTGGCATCCTTCCCTTTTCGGCAGCCCTTTGCCATTCCCGAAGTGTTGACTGGTCCAGTTTAGACGTAACCATATATACCAGTAGTGAACTCCAACCCTTGACGGCTTCTCCTAGTTTTCCCAAAATTCCTAGGTTGTTTTCAAATTCGCCAATTATATTTGTTAGTGCTTTGGGGCACTCCCTTTTTAACTTCTCCACCTTAAAGAGTGCTTCAATGTGATTCCGAATGAGAATATTCGTATTCTGATAGCGATCGGTAAGTATCTTTAAAGCCACTGAATAATTGTCTTCTGTTACCGAAATTTTTTCGACCAATTGTAATGCTTCTCCTCGCAATGTCGATTTGAGATAGAAAAACTTTTGCACATCGGATAGATCGTGATTGGTATTAACTAAGGAGTTAAACGTATCGTAGAATGAAAACCACTTAACAATGTTTCCGCTGAACTCTGGAAGCTGGATGTCCGGAAGCTTGAACGCGCGAGAAGAGCCTTGTTGTACCTGGTCAGCTTTTGCAGTAGCGCTTTTTGCAGTGATCGAACTAAAAAATCCTTTTAGCATGAAATAGTTCTCTTCATAATTCGCCATGTCCCGCTCAAAATCTACACCTTCCACAGATTTCCCGTCTGTAAGCACCTCCAGTAAACAAAAACATGCACGAAACCGCTCGTAGTTGACGTCGAGTGCTTCCATTCTGGCTTGTACTTGTCCACTTTCTGTAGCAGGGTTGAAGTTTTCTTTGAAGATACACAGCCTTGCAAGAAAATCACGACTCTGACGATAAATCGCAGTGTTTTTTAAAATCGCTATCCTTGCCCATCGTAACGGTTAAAAACGATGAAGCTCACTTGCACTAGTAAGTCTTCGAGAAAGATTCACAATGGTGGATGCAACTGACCGCCAATATTAACGCATAAACGCTCTGCGTCATATAATGAACTGTAGCACAATGGATCCAATTGTTGTCGAAACAAAGAAGTCGCTTACTTGACCGTGACCTTGGCTCTCACGTAACGATAGCACTATGGTGATTGTTACCGTTGAAATTCCTCTGTCGTTTCCTTTAACTGCCTTCGTGGACGCACACTCGGGACGCTAAAGTTGTACTCGATGACCAAACTTCCCTGGAATCAATAAAAAACGGTGTAAGGTTCACGTGGATATGCCTACGTAGTGGAACGATATTTTCCTGTTGGTCCACGATTTATTCCACGTGCTATACAAAACACGATGTCGAAATGCTGTACTCCGTTGCACTCCGGATGGTCATCCGGTTCGAAGGACCATGTACGCGCGGAATACTGCGTTGTCCGTGTCCCGTGCAGGGTCCCAAACGGCCGAAATGAAGAATGATTACTGCAGCGATTCAGCAGTGATGAAATCAGCGGACTGAAGATGCGGTGCGTCGTAGCATGGGAGGATGTCTTCACGAAATCGAAAACACAACCGAATGCTTTGATAGTCGAAATATAATGAATTTTTGTGGCAGGAAAAACCAGCCGAGAGCCAGTGAAAAAACCTGCATCTTTTCGTTGCGTTACAATATGTTACGTGTTGCGTGTTACATATAAAGTGTGCTGTCAGTTGTCGAATTATGTTGTGTATATAAGTGTTGCTGGTTATTTAGTGTAAATGTGAATGTTTATAATTATAACTAATATTACAATTTTAATATGTATTTATGTAAAGTTTGTTTAGGTATAACTGCATGTATAAATCAGCTTTCCGGGTGGCAGGTGGGCTGGATTGTGACGTTGCTGACGGAACACGATGTTTGACGCCATTTTGAAATCCAAGATGGCGGACTATTGATTAGCATTTTGTATGAAAACCCTTGCAATATATACTTTTTTGGAATGCCGTTGACGACTAGAAGTCGAAAATCGATGTTTGATGCCATTTTGAAATCCAAGATGGCGGACTATTGATTAGCATTTTGCATGAAACCCCTTGCAATATATGCTTTTTTGGAATGCGGTTGACGGCTACAAGTCGAAAACCGATGTTTGACGTCATTTTGAAATCCAAGATGGCGGACTATTGATTAGCATTTTGCATGAAAACCCTTGCAATATACAGTTTTTTGGAATGTGGTTGACGGCTAGAAATCAAAAATCGATGTGTCGAAAGATGACGAACTATTGTTTAGCATTTTGAAAAATGAAAATGAAAAAGAAAAAAGTTAGAAATTGACTATATGTTATTAATCAACGATTGCAACTTTTTATCCATGCGGTGCAAGTAAGTTTTTGGCGACCTGCGGTAAGACGTAATCTTACGGCAATAAAAATATCATTGTTCGCAACATTCTATAACCGCAAACTTTTGTTCATGAACACACTTTGGGCAATACTTTTTCTAAAATTAAAAAAGAAGAAAACATATCCAATTTAATTCTAGTATGTATATTTTATTCACGACAGATACGTATTTCGCATACGACCTGCAGGCTTCCTCAGTGTCTGTTTTCGAACTTTATACGAAAGCTTTTTCGTCATTTAAAGTATGTTTGCGAAAATTGACTGATATTTAAGCATACCCAGGTAACCAATAGGCATTTCCAATGCAATTTAAAAGCAAGCCGATAAGCATTTAAGTTGCTTTAAATGCTACTTAAATGCTATTTTGGCAAAATATGCGGCTACTTTACTGCTAGCCCTCTTATAGTGCTGACAATGCGTTTTTGCAGCTAGTTACCAACAAGAAGAATTTAAATAGAATTGTGCATGCCAATTTACAACAGTTATGCAGTCAAAAAGCTGAAAAACAACAACCTGCAGTATAAAACGCCAGGGATGCTAATAAACGACTGATCTACTGCTTATTTTAATGCTCATTGGTTACCTGGGTATTTTTGGAAGTAAAATATTTTGTATTGCCAACAACGGATACTTTTGTTGCCAAAATCGAATCATGCCAAATTCTAAATCAAACTGTATATACATTTTTAGAATCCGAGTGATAGCTAGAAGTGGAAAATCGATGTTTGACTCGACTCGACTGTTCGACTGGGCTGCTCGACTCGATTATTCGACTCGACTGGACTGTTCGATTCAACTACTCGACACGACTGCTAGACTAAACTGCTCTATTTAACTACTCGGCTTGACTATTCGATTTAATTAGGAAATCACCAAGTTATAAACGTTCGAAACCTGACGACTTTAAGAAATAGATTTTTTGGAACGACCCTTATCACAGCTACCTACGTCAAAAAATGTGTGGGTATGGTACATTTCGAACAATATTTTTGTTGACGTTGTTGCCCTATATTCGATTTTGGCAACATGGGTGACACGCATTTGTTGCCAAATTCTAAATTCGACTGTATATGTATAGATACATATTTTCAAGACAAAAACTTGATATTGTTCGAGGTAAGCAGAATTTAAACTGCTGAGCTCGAGCAGTCCAGATAAGCAGTAAAGTCCAGTAATGAAGTCGAGCAGTTTAGTCGAGCAGTCCAGTCGAACACTCGACTCGAGCAGTCAACTCGAGTAGTCAAGTCGAGCAGTTCGAGTCGAGCAGTCGAGTCACACAGTCCAGTCGAGTAGTCGAGTCGAGCAGTCCAATCGAAAATTCCAATCGAGCATTCAAGTTGAGTCAAACATAGTTTTTCGACTTCTAGCCGTCACTCGTTTTTCAACAAGGTATACATTGCAAGGGTTTCATGCAAAATGCTAAATAATAGTCCGCCATCTTAAATTTCAAAATGGCGTCAAACATCGATTTTCGACTTCTACCCGTGACGCGGATTCTAAAAAAGTAAATATTGCCAAGCTATTCATGCAAAATGCTAATCAATAGTCCGCCATCTTGAATTTCAAAATGGCGTCAAATATTGATTTTCGACTTCTAGCCGTCACTCCCATTCTAAAAAAGCATATATTGCAAGAGTTTCCATGCAAAATGCTAATAAATAGTCCGCCATCTTGGATTTCAAAACGGCGTCAAACATCGATTTTCGACTTCTAGCCGTCAACCGCATTCCAAAAAAGCATATATTGCAAGGGTTTTCATGCAAAATGCTAATCAATAGTCCACCATCTTGGATTTCAAAATGGCGTCAAACATCGATTTTCGACTTCTAGTCGTCAACGGCATTCCAAACAAGTATGTATTGCAAGGGTTTTCATGCAAAATGCTAATCAATAGTCCGCCATCTTGGATTTCAAAATGGCGTCTAATGTTGATTTTTTAACTCTGACAATTTTTCCATTCCAAAAATATCATTACTGTATAGGATTTCATGCAAAATTACCAAAATATTTTAAATTGTAAACCGCCATCTTGCATATCAAAACGGCGTCAAACTTCCAATTTCGAACAAATGGTAAAATGGCATTAAACAATCCATCCATCCATCCATCTAATAGTACCCTCGGTTCCAAAACATCAAATTAGGAACCTTTTTACATCTTCCAAATAAATAATCGGGCTTTATTTTGTCACTGACAAAGACGCATGGAAACGATTATTTTTGCTGCGAGACTATTTATTTTTGGTTATAGTCAAACGTCGCTTACTAAACTGACCGTCACCTACTCTGGATGCGTCCTGATTTTATTCTAACAGATTATAGTCAGTGATTTTTTGTCACTGACAAAAAACGCTTGGAACTGACTATTTTGCAGGGTGACTTTTTGTTTTTGGTTTTCGTTTAGCGTCAGTGACAATACTGACCGTTACCAGCCCTGGCAGTCGCAAACGCAGAGTGATAAATTTGCTGCGTGCTTTACCACACCAAGAGCTGCACTCTGCGCGGCTAGATTGTACACCCTGCGCTGGGTCAGTTGAAGTGGTGTGATTGAAAAAAACATTTTTACTGTTGCGTCGCCTGATCCGTACTAACTTAACATAGACCATATTAGTTGTTCAGTGCAGCGTGTATTTTCACTTTTAAAAGGGCAGAAAATTTGTAAATACAAAACAATTTTTTTTTGCGTTAATTCCGCACGGAGTGTGGCAAAGGGCAACACCAAGTGCTGTTTGGATGATCACTTACTGGGCGATTTTCACCGAGTGCTGTCGTTCGCTCCCACTCCGCTTTCGCTCGTACGCTGTGTGCATATTAGCTGTAGAGGTGTGTTGCCAAATCGCTCTGTGCGACAAGACATAATATTGGAACATTGGGCTCATAGTGTGAGCGAATGACAGCCCTGTACTTACCACACAATGAACCGTTTCCCCCTCGACGATTTCAGAAATGTGGTGAGATACTGCCAATCTAATGGGCTTCCGCTCATTGTAGGCAGTGATGCCAATGCCCATCACATCATTTGGGGCAGCTCGGATATCAATCTGAGAGGCTCTGATTTGATGGAATATTTGAGTAGTACCAACCTTGGAATACTCAACATTGGCAATTGTCCAACTTTCATACGAGCTGGTAGAGAGGAAGTGTTAGATATAACACTCTGCTCTAACAGGATCAGTCATGAGTTAGCACAATGGCATGTTTCAAATGAGACACCAATATCTGATCATTGCTTTATATATTTTGATCATTTGGGTGTCTCTTTGAACGCTGCAACCTTTCGCAATCCGAGATTTTCTAACTGGGAACTGTTTGAGGAGGAACTAGCAACGAAATTTCAAGGATTCGAACCGACGATTGAGTCATCGATCGACTTGGATGTGGCTGTAGATGTCACAACATCTTTTATTGCGGAAGCTTTTGAAGTAGCTTGCCCGCTAAAAACTATTAAAACGACTAGAGGAACACCATGGTGGAACTCTCATCTCGCGGAACTAAAGAAACGATGCAGGAGAGCCAGAAATAGACGTCGGAGGGATGGCGTGGAGCCTTTCAAGCAGGCCCGGAAAGCCTATGGAAAGGCTCTACGATCTTCAGCACGCACGAGCTGGCACAGGTTCTGTAGCAACGTTTCCAGTTTCGGCGAGGCAAGTCGACTTAATAAAATACTGTCAAAATCGAAAGATTATCGGGTTAATAACATTCGAAGTTCGAACGGTGAATACTGTTCGAATGACAATGAAATCCTGGAATGTCTCTTTTATAGTCACTTTCCGGGCTGTGTGGAACCTGGAGTTCGAAACGATCCAGAAATCGTTTTAGGTGGCTTAGACTCATGGGCTTTTGCTCGGAGACTTGTCACAACTGAAGCGATTGAGTGGGCCGTGAACAGCTTCTCTCCATACAAATCTCCTGGAACAGATGGAATATACCCTATTCTACTGCAGAAAGGATTCAAGTACTTCAAACACATTCTGAGAAGGATGTTTGTGTGTAGTATTGCTATTGGGTACATACCAACTCAATGGCGTGAAATAACCATTAAGTTTATTCCTAAAGGTGGACGCGCGACATACGAGCAAGCAAAACGCGTTCAAAACGCATCAAGAGTTCCTGACCAACAAGCTAAAACTGCATCCGCTGGATCTAGTGTCCCTGAGTCCTTAGCGGGATCATTGCGGTCCGGAAGAAAACGTGTCATCGTCTCTCCGAAACCACCAGCAAACAAACCTAATACTACTACTACTACCACCATCAGGCTTGAATCAAGTAAGCCAAAACAACTAAAGTTGTTTGAGCAGACTGTTATTTTTAAACCAAAGCAAACCCAATCGGTTGAAGTCACTAAACAAGACGTGCGTAGTAAATTTAATCCAGTTTCCTACGCGGTTAAGGATGTGCGCTATCGTGATAATGGTGTTGTTGTTGTTCGATGTGATTCCAATGAACTTGCAAACGAAATGGTGCGTGTGGCTCGAGAGTCACTCTCTGATAGATACGAGATCGACACCCGGAAACCTCTTAAACCGCGAGTCAAAATTGTTGGCATTATCGAGGAACCTAACAATATATCCGACCAGCTGAAAAAACAAAATCGTCTGCCTGAGTCGGCTGAGATGAAGTTGCTGCGAATAAACGAAGTGAATAACGTTTCTGGTAAAACATTCACTGCCTTTTTTGAATGCAATGCAGTGGCTTTCGATTCATTAATGAAGTCACGGTATGTCTATATTGGATGGGAACGATGCCAGATCTACGAAGTCATCGACGCAATGCGCTGTTTCAAGTGCTCGCAATTCGGCCATAAATCATCTTCCTGTCAAAACACTTTCTGCTGCCCCAAGTGTTCCGGAGAGCATAACGTCCGCGATTGTCCGTCACAGACTGAAGTTTGCATCAATTGCAAAGAACAAAACCGTCTCTGCAAGCAGAATGAAGAACCGCTCGACATTGCCCATGCTGCCTGGAGTCACAACTGCCAGCTTCATAAAAAACGGCTAAAATTAGCTAAACAGCGCATCGACTATTCCTGCTACCAACTAGTGCATAACCAGTTGACACCGCAACCAGGACGCATTGCCTACAGCTGCAAGGGAGTCCCTGAGCCACCCGACCTAGCCGCGCATCCTGGCAGTTCCTGTCAACATAATCGCCCGGATCCTCGTAATTGTTCCTGCAAACAAAGTCGTCCTGGCTCTTGGGTGACGGGTACTTCCGTAACCCTTCTCAGGCAAGTATGCGAGTGCCAGCATCGTCCATCTGCCTGATTCCTAAGGGAGTCCCTGAGCCACCCGACCAAGTCGAGTATCCTGATAGTTGCTGCCTTCATATTCGTCGAGCTCTATCCAGCCAACAGAGTCGTCCTGGTCCTTCGGTCGTGGTTGGTGACGGGATCGCCCGACAGCTACTCTCAGGCAAGTATAGTGCCGTTGTGAACGTTGCCTCGCCTGATCTATTGATCGCTTACAGCCAATCTCAACCTCTACCAACTTCTGGACAGTCATCACCTCAATATCATATGAGTGGCATTGATGTTGGCATCATAAGATCCCCCGAGTTCCTGCCAGTAGCTGATAGTCGTGTTCCTTTTCCCGCTTCCAGCTCGGAATCTCCACGTGACACGAGTACAATTTCGGATTTTGCTACACACACCAATGACGCTATGCCAGTTCCGGTGAGTACTCTCAGCATCTACTACCAAAACACAAGAGGGCTCCGTACGAAAGTCGACAAATTTTATTTGGCTGTATTGGATGCGGACTACGATGTAATCGTTCTTACTGAGACTTGGCTAAATGAGGAATTCCTTTCACCGCAACTGTTTGGCCATCGTTATACTGTACACCGTAGGGATCGTGATGTAGATAGTACCGGGAAAAAGAGAGGCGGAGGCGTCCTTATTGCAGTGTCGAACCGTCTGGGTTCGAAAAAAATTCCAACTTTACCTGGCAATGACGACATTGAACATCTATGGGTTCGCATTTTCACTACCGATAGGAATGTATTCATTGGTGCAGCATATGTTTCTCCTGAATGTGCAGTAGATTCTAGTTACCTTGCACGGCACATTGAATGTGTTGACGCTGTTGTCAATTCACTGGACACTCATAACGCCCATCTTCTGTATGGTGATTATAACCAGCCAGGTCTCGTCTGGAAAAAAGGCACTGAAAATTGGTTATTCCCAGATCCAGCGACATCTCTATTTAGCGGTCCCAGCTCAGTTCTTATCGACGGTATGTCATTATTAGACATGAAGCAGATGAATTCGGTCGTGAACAACCGAAATCGTATACTCGATTTAGTTTTTGTAAATGAGTATGTCGTCCGTGAATGGACTGTACTCCAGGCTGTTGAACCGCTTGTAGACCTTGATTCCTACCACCCAGCTATAACAACAACCATGAATTGTTCCATGCCTGCCTCATTTGCCGAACCTGAGGAGGAATTTCAGTTCGACTTCCGAAGATCTAATTTTATTGCGTTGAACTGTTCCTTAATGATGGTTGATTGGGCCCCATTGTACAATGCCAACAATGTCAATGAAGCGGTTGACTATCTATTACACACGTTAAATTAAATGTTCAGTTTTCACGTGCCTGTCGCTCGTCCACAACAGAAACCTCCATGGGCTAATCGGAGATTACGAGAATTAAAAAGAGGACGTGCTAAAGTGCTTCGGCACTACTCTAACCATCGCAACCCGTATACGAGACGAGAATTCGTGTTAGCCAGTAACTGCTACAGAACCTACAATCAATTGCTTTACACTTTACATGTGCAGCGTACTCAACGAAGCCTGAAGCGGAATCCCAAACGATTCTGGTCGTTTATGAATGGAAAACGGAAAGAGCGAGGCCTCCCATCGGTAATGTCACATGGGGCAGACAAGGCGAGCTCTGTCGATGAAATCTGTTGCTTATTTGCAAATCATTTCTCTAGTTTCTTTAAGACTGAAAAAGTTGCTACACGAATAATCGACGAAGCTCTTCAAAATGTTCCAGAGGAAATACTTGAGATGCGGGATATTCGCTTCTCCGAAACAGATATTACAGCAGCAATCAAGAAGCTTAAACCGTCATTGCAACCGGGACCGGATGGTATACCTCCAATCATCTTCAAGAACTGTGCAGAATCTCTATGTACACCCTTAACCGTAATATGCAACCTGTCGTTGAGTCAGTCAACATTTCCAGATACCTGAAAGGAATCGTTTCTATTTCCTGTTTTCAAAAAAGGCGATCGCACAGCTGTAGAAAACTATCGCGGAATTACTTCTTTATGCGCAGGATGTAAGCTACTGGAGACTCTTGTAAATAAGCTTTTATTTCATGAAGCTAAGCGTCACATTTCCTGTGACCAGCACGGATTTTTTCCAGGACGATCGACTACTACAAATCTCACAGATTTACGTCACACGGCATTCAAAATATGGAAAGCGGTACTCAAATAGATACTGTTTACGCAGACCTGAAGGCGGCCTTTGACCGAGTGGACCATGATTTGCTGTTGGCCAAAGTAAAGCACATGGGTGCGGTGTCTAACTTTGTAGACTGGCTAAGATCATATCTAGTTAACCGGCGTCTTTCTGTGAGGCTAGGAAACGCACAGTCAAGTTCATTTTGTAATCGATCTGGTGTCCCACAAGGGAGCAATCTGGGACCTTTGCTCTTTTCACTATTCTTCAATGATGTATGCGCAGTGTTACCTAGAGGATGCAGACTTTTGTATGCAGACGATTTGAAACTCTTCCTCAGTGTTAAGTCCATTGAAGATTGTCGCGAGCTCCAGCGGGTTGTCAACATCTTCGTCGACTGGTGCAAAACAACCGAGGTCATCATCAGTGTGCGTAAATGCTCGGTCAGCCGCAAAAAGAGTCCGATTATATGGAACTACAACATCGATGGCGAATCATTGGATAGAGTCTCCGTTATCAAAGACCTCGTTGTACACCTTGATGAAAAGCTCTCGTTCCGTGAGCACTACTCTTACATAATTGCAAAATCCAACAGAAATTTGAGATTTATATTTCGAGTCACCAACGAATTTCGGGATCCATATTGCCTGCGCGCTCTTTACTACTCTCTCGTGCGATCCGTAATGGAATATGCAGCTGTGCTGTGGAGCCCTTACGCAGGTATCTGGTCGTCAAGATTGGAAGCCGTTCAGCACAAATTTATTCGACACGCGCTTAAATATCTCCCATGGAGAAACACATTTAATCTGCCTCCGTACCAAGACCGCTGTCGTTTGTTGAATATGGACACATTAGAGAGAAGACGAAAAATTGAAAGGGTCGTATTCATTGGGAAGGTATTAGTCGGCGAATTGGATTGCCCCGCAATTTTGGCTCAAATCAATGTCAGTGCCATCCCACGCCCTCTTCGGATTAGAGAGTTTCTTCGACCGGACTTCAGACGCACCGAGTATGGCCAGAATGAGCCCATTCGTGTTATGTGTTGTTTGTTTAATAGCGTATACAATTTCTTCGATTTCTCTGTTTCGTGTAGTAATTTTAAGCAACAACTACTGCTCTCTAGTGCTTTTAGATAAGTTATAAAGTAAGTGTTTTTTTTTATTCATGTAGACAACAACGTCAGATGAATCTTAAGCGAATAAATAAATAAATAAATAAATAAATAAAAAGTTTTAGACCTATCAGTCTAACGTCTTTCTTGCTTAAATCACTTGAGTGGATTGTTGATCACCACATCCGCGAAACAAGCTTAGTAGAAGTTCCTCTTCATTCAGCACAACATGCTTATCAAAGTGGCAAGTCTACAACCACTTTATTACATGATGTGGTGGATAAAATTGAGGTTGCTTTTTCACAAAAGAAATCTTGCTTAGGAACTTTTTTGAATATTGAAGGCGCGTTTGATAACGTATCCTTCGCTTCCATTTTGGAGGCTGCTCGTTATCATAATGTACCTTCAATAATCATAAAGTAGATAGAACAAATGCTTAGTAACCGATTGCTTCTTTCGTCCTTACGGCAAGCAAGCATTTGGAAGCAAAGTGTTTGTGGATGTACACAAGGTGACGTTCTCTCGCCTTTTTTATGGAATCTTGTGGCGGATTGCCTACTGAGGAAACTCAATGGTCTAGGCTATCCGTCATATGGTTTTGCGGATGACTATCTCATCCTAGTAGTTGGAAAGTGCATAAGCACATTATTTGACTTAATGCAACAGACACTACGCGTCGTGGAAACGTGGTGCCGAGAAACTGCACTTTCGGTAAATCCGAGCAAAACATCTATCGTCTTATTTTCAAGACGTAGAAATACCAATGGAGCTCGCGCTCTGCGCTTTTACGATTCAGATGTTGATGTTGTGAATGAAGTGAAGTACGTGGGGTTGATTCTCAACTCCAAGCTTGACTGGTCCACAAATAATGATTTCCGAATTAAAAAAGCGTGCATGGCCTTTGGGCAATGTAGACGAGCAATTGGCAACTCTTGGGGTCTTAAACCCAAATACATACACTGGTTATACACGGTCGTTGTCAGACCAATACTGGCGTATGGTTGTCTTGTATGGTGGCAGAGAGGGGAAGTTGTGACTGTCCAGACAAAGCTAAACCATCTTCAAAGGATGTGTTTAATGGCAATGTCTAGTGCATTTACTACAACTCCTACTGCCGCCCTAGAAGCTATTTTCAATATTAAACCTCTACACTTCCACCTGAAGCAAGAGGCACTAACATGTGCTTATCGACTACACGCGATTGGCCTTTGGCAGTCTGTGGACGGTTCCACTGGTCATACTCGATTGTGGTCGCAAATTGTTGCTGAGGACAAGTTTGCCCTTGCTCCTAGCGATGTAACGCTCATGCGTACTTTCCCGTATAGGACTTTCTCAAGTGACTTTCCTCCTAGAGAAGATTGGATGTCAGGCTACATGGAAAGGAAAATTTAGGTGGGCTGTTATACCGATGGTTCCTTGTACGAAGGACGCGCGGGTGCTGGTGTTTACTGCCGTGAGCTGGAATTGGAGGAATCCTATTCGTTCAGTAGTTACTGTGCCGTTTTTCAAGCTGAAATCTTTGCAATTATGTGCGGAGCTCAGTTTGCACTTCAGAAAGAACTGATAAGCAAGATTATCTACCTCTGTTCTGACAGTCAAGCCGCTATAAAAACCCTTTGTGCAGCTAATTCGAAATCTAAAACAGTCATCGCCTGCCACACCCAATTAGAAGAACTAAGCATTCTAAATGCCGTTCATCTGGTTTGGGTTCCTGGCCATTCTAGCATAACCGGAAATGAATGGGCTGATGAACTAGCAAGATCTGGAGCAGAAAAGTCGGTTTTCGGACCGGAACCTGGTTTACCAATTGCGGCATGTTGGATAAAACAAAAGATTCGATCTTGGTTTTCATCTGAACATGTACGTTATTGGGAAAATCTTAAAACTTGTCGTCAAACGAAAAGTTTCATTGTTAAGCCTTGTGAGAAGGTTGCGAAATTTCTTTTGCAACACTCAAAGGTAAATTGCAGTATTCTTGTCAGATCACTGACTGGTCACCACTGCAGACTAAATTATCATATGGCTACGATTCAACGAGCTGAATCGTTTCATTGTAATTTATGTGAATCCGACTACGGTACACCATATCACGTAATTTGCAACTGTCCTGCAGTAGCACAATTGCGTCATAGGATCTTTGGATCCTACGTCTTAAATGAATCGGATTTTAGGAAACTAAAATTACGAGACATTTTGATGTTTCTTACTGAAAGCGGTATTGAGCTATAACCTCTTATTTATCATGAGTATACCCCCCAGGGGGTGTACTTTTAATAAGTTAACTACCAAGGATTGCAGTATCCCCTCGGGGGTACAAAAATCTCTCGGTATATATATGTTTGCGTTTGTCCCAATTTCCTCATCCACCCCTTCCTATTCCTCCTGTTTTCCTTCCCGTCCTCATCCGGTAAATGATGACACGGGCAAGATGGGCAAGGCACAAATCTTTCACATGATTGTGAGGAACGTGCTGCTCGAGCCAAAGATGCCGAGCAAAGATACCTGATACTTACAAAGTGTTAACCGTAAACCGTGTAAATTCTTTTAGCCTACAGTGTTGTCTGGTTGTGAATTTTTCTTCCTGTTTTGGGCACGATACTTTTACAATTGTCTTTGTTTTAATTGTGCTATTTTTCATTGGTCTGTATTCGTGATGTTGACTTGTGTTTGTGGCTGATCTTGTGTTTCTGTGTTAGTGTTTGTCTTTGTGGTTGTTTTTCTACTAGTTTGTTTTAGTATGTTTAGTATTCCCGTGTAACATATGTTGATTCCATCTGTGTCAGAGCGTTTGTTGATGTTGTTCGTAGTCATTATATGACATACTTCCAGTATTGGTAGTCGGGTTGGTTTGTTGCTGTGATCCAAAATTGATGCTTCTTCCATATTGAATCGGTGGTTTGTGTTCATGCAGTGGGTGATCATAGCTGTTTTTTCCTTCAACTGTTCAAGTTGTATTTGTCTTGTCTTTTGGTCCTGTATTTGTACGATTTTTTCTAATTTGTTTGTATCCGATTTGTGTCCAGATAATCTTGTTTTTAGTTTGTTGGTTGTTAGTCCAACGTACATAGCTTTATATTCCTTGCAATTTATTCCATATACTACGTTGTGTGTTTGTAGAGTGTCTTGTTTTCCTTTAATTGTACGGTAGATCCAGTCGACGTTATAGTTATTGTAGTGTGCTATTTTAACATTTTTGTATTCATTTGACTTCTCAATTAGCTTAGTTATTTTTGGTGTTAGTATGTCTATATATGGAATTGATTTGTATATTTCATTGTTGCCTTGGGATTCGTCTGTGTTTCTATCTTTTGGTTTTCTATTGATTAATCTGTTTATAAGCCGTTTTGGGTAGTCGTTTTTGCGTAACTCCTCTGTTATTATCTTGTTTTTATCTGTTGAGTCTTTGTTGTTGTTAGTCTATTTTAGAGCTGTCTAACCGGTAGTACCGCTAGTACCGCAACCGGTAATACCGGCCAATTTTTGGATACCGAAATACCGGTTTTGTAAAGGCAAAAAACCGGTATTTCCGGTATTTTCTAATATCCTATTTTGTTTTCAGTTTCCTTATTCAAAGAAGAACTAAGTTGGATAGAAGATTGTAAAACTCATAGAAAAACAACTTCGTGTTAATGCTGACGAGATTCTTCGATTACTAGCAATGAAGAGGGTGGAACTGTAAATCAAATAATTATACCTCTTGAACCCGTTTAAGGCACAGTACAGCATCTTTGCTGAATGTTTCATGCAAATGTTTCATTGTATAAGCCAGACGTCACGTTTCAATTTATTTTTGAACAACTTGACATTAACAACCCAGGTAACCAATAAGCATTAGTATAAGCAGTAAATCAATCGTTTATTAGCATCCCTGGCGTTTTATACTGCAGGTTGTTGTTTATCAGCCTTTTGACTGCATAACTGTTGTAAATTGGTATCCTCAATTCTATTTAAATTCTTATTGTTGGTAACTAGCTGCAAATAAGCATTATCAGCACTATAAGAGGGCTAGCAGTAAAGTAGCCACATATTTTGCCAAAATAGCATTTAAGTAACATTTAAGGCAACTTAACTGCTTATTGGCTTGCATTTAAATTGCATTGGAAATGCTTATTGGTTACCTGGGAAGTCACCAAATTATTCGAAACTTCAAATAATGAATTTAGGAATCAAGATCAGGGCCCGGCAACATCGCTTACAATAGTAAATACAATAGTCACTCAAAAATGAAGTAATAAAACTTCAGTTTCAACTGCAGCAACGCCGATTGGTTTCAAAACTGCAATCAGGCACCATGAAACGATTTTCACTTCACCATGACGACCGGTTTTAAAGTTTCTTTTGTATTCCTCTATCAAATATTCACTAGAAGACCAACAACTTTGAATGCAATTGAATTGAGTTTGAGTAATATTTCTTACAATTTAATGCATATTATAATTAACCTCGTCATTTGTTACAGTCCCTAACTTCAGCTGAAGTTTGCTTGAAACGTTCTGTTCAACAAATGAAACAAGTGACTTCATGTATGAAGTGAAGGTACGAGAAAGTCAGCTTCATTTATTTGTTTCGACGATTCCGGGCATTGATTAGAATACAGGGATCTTTCAGTTTTTTGAGCAATCGTGTTAAATGGCACGAATCTGCCAGGACTGAATTTGGAATACTTTTCAAGTCTTTCGAGTGATATTTTGATTGAACAGGCAGATGAACTCTACAAGCCACTATCTGCGAATAGTGGGATTGATAACAGAGAACAGAATGTACCTGTGAATTATGTTTAAGAGGATGACGTTATCAAGAGTTCCGATTTGGGGATGTAGGAAAAATTCGTGAAGAGATTGTAGGAAACCAAGGCATTCATTATAGTGGAAGCTACAATCCCGGGATATTCGAAAATAGTTAAGCGCGGGTTTCCCTACTATAAATTTGAAGAAATAAAAGGAAAATTCCTGATGCGCTTAGAGCCGTTCGGTAGACTTAAATGAAAGCGGAAGTTTTTCAATTGTTGGAAGTGTTGGCAACAAAATCCGCTCTAGCAAGAAAAATAAATCACTAAGTGTACTATATCTGCTTAAATTCTACTTTGATAAGCAACAATACTGAAGCTAAAGTTTGAAAATAAAGACATACATATAATGATTTGCCAATACCGGTATTTTACCGGTACTACCGGTATTTTCTACGCTAATACCGAAATACCGGTTTTCACCAAAAGAGCCCAATACCGACCGCCCTGGTCTATTTACTCTGGTTACTAAATTGCACGCTGTGTTTATTTTTTGGTACATTGGATGCATTGAGTAGTAATTTATGAACCGTCCTGAAGCTATGGGTTTTTTGTACCATTCCGTACCAAATGTCTGATCCATATTTCGGATGATCAACATGTCCAAGAATGGTAACCTCCTATCTATTTCTACCTCAACAGTGAACTGTAGTTTTGGGTGGTAACTATTAAAAGTTTGAAGCACATTTTGTATCTCTTCGGTTGGTATTAGCAGGAATAAATCATCTACGTATTTCTTTACAACTGGTATACAAATATTGACATTTTCTAAAACTTTATCGATTAACATATTCATTACCCAATCGGCTAGAATGGGCGACAAAGGATTACCCATTGCAGTACCACTAAGCTGCTGATAGTACTGTTGTCTGAATTCAAAGTCACTGGCATCTATGCAGTAGTCGATCATCTCCCAAAATAACCCAAGCAACCAAAAGTTCGAATATTACTTGACACGCGAACTCGAAAGTTCATAATTAGTTCAGATTCAGTTCCGTGGAACCTTCTTGCTGATTAGTAGTGTATATCAAGTATACGTGGAACTTAATGCTTTAAGAAGTGCTGCGAGTACTTCATAGATACTTCAAAGCTATTAGGATGCTACATGAAGTTCTGAAGTAACTTCAGTTGCTAACAAGTTCTGCGTGCTGCTTTTTTGTTTATATTTCTGGTGATCAAACCAGCAGAACCTGAAACTATTGGAGATTAATTATTTTTATTTCACTTGAATAAATTTAATTCTCGCACATTTCTAATTACAAATATAAATTAGAATGTAATGCTCTTCATTATTGTGTTGTGTTGTGTAGCATATGCTGTCGGTATCTCACTACTATAGTTAATTGCCTGGTTCTAAACTTTATGTTCTATAATTAACTCGTGCTGCATAAAGTTGCTGCAAGTTCTGAAACGAACTTTTACTTAACAACTCATTGGCAAAATTCACATCGCTTGTATACGCCAAAGGTGACGCAGTGGATCGGTATAGGTTTACAACGCGGAACATCCGGGTTCAAACCCAACAGCAGGCAAATGCAACGAATATAGAAGTTAGGTAGAAGTATAAAAATAGAACATAGAAGTGCTGCTAAATTTGTTTTTTCTTAGTTTTTGACAGTTTATTTCGAAGCTGCTTAGCGTTCTATGCAGTGAACCCAAGACAGCTTGAAAGTTCGGTTAATTACTTAAAAGTGACGCTGCTTAGCAAGTTATAGGTTGACATACATAAAGCTGTTTAACCCTTGTTAGACACCATTATTCGAACTCTTGGTTACTTGGGAAGTCCAGATTGATGTTGGTGTGTTTCCTTATAGTAAGCCAGTTTGTATGTATAGCTTTACTTACCAGTTCCTTTGGTATATTTGTAAATAGTGAGACGACATCAAACGATACCATCACATATTCCGGGGGTGCTGTGAAGTTGTTTATGTATTCACAGAATTCGTACGAGCTGTTTGTATTGTGTGTGTTGTCTATTGCCGTTTTCAGCGTATTAGCGATGAATTTCGACAGCTGATAGTCTGGAGCTGTCATGTTCGGCACAACCGGTCTCAATGGCAAATTAGATCAATGAGGTTTAAAAAGGTGTGGCAGATGAAGACATTTGATGGTATTAGTAGCGAAAAATCAGAAAACGACGTCAAACTACAAAAACAAACCGCGTCGGACAATGGGGTTTGTTTTTGGAGTTTGACGTCACGCTTCATCGTGATTGGTCGATTTACGATTTCACCCACACCATGATGAAATTTCTTCACTGCACTAACACCACTTAACCAACTTTGCCACACCTGTATATATCACATTGAAATTAGATTTGTGCGCTTTTGATTGTCCGCAGATTCTAGGACAGACAGCGGTGTTTGATTTTAGAAGCTTAGCGGTGCGTTTATCAATTAGGTCCAAGTTTAGTAGTCGTTCAACAAAGCTATTGTTTTTGTTTTGGAATTTCGTCGTCGGATCTCTAGTTAGTTTGGTGTACGTGTTTGTGTCTTGCAGCAGTTGTTGCATTTTCGTGTCGTAATCGTTTGTTTCCATGACAACGGTTCGATTGCCTTTATCAGCTGGTGGGTTCGAGTGATTTTTTATAAACTCTGTGGTAGTCGCTAAAGCGTTGTTGCAGAAGGCTGTTGCTGGCGTTTTTCGTGTAAAGCATTGCTGTTGTATGTGGTTTAGGATTATATTTACCAGTTTCGCTCTAGTCGTATCTTGAATTTGTTTATCCGGGTTGTGTTTTAGCAGTTCTTCGATATCCGCTTTGAGGTGGAAATATTCTGTTTTGGGTGTTTGACTAGAATGTACGATGAATTTTGGTCCTAAACTTAGCAGAACTTCCATCTCCGATGGCAATGCAGTGCTGGTGGTATTTAACACTGCTTTCAAGTTTAGCGATGGGACGGCATTGGCTTTGGCGGAGGCGTTGATTAGCGTCTTTAGTTTCTGGTTTACTCGGGAGCGATTTTTATTTAGCCTGGAGTTATAGCTTGTCTCTTCTAGGGAAAAGAACTTACTGTGTACATTATTGTTGGTTTGTTGCATGATCAGCTGTTTTTGCATCGATTGTTTTTGTTGCAACTGGTTGATCGTATAGAACGAGTGCCGTATTTCAACGTTGAGTAATGATCTTTGGAAACTTTCGATTATCCTCTGTAATTTTGTAATGTATGGACTTTGTTCAACCAGCAATGCAAATATACATTTGAACGAGCGCGTTATGTGTTTCGGTATCACACCATGTTTCCTGCATTGTATGAGAAATTCCTTCATGGATATTGTATTCGCAAGTTTGGTGTTTAGATTCGAATATGTCTTGAAGGTTTTGGTCGTATTGTGTCCATATGTAGCTTGAGTTCTTTTGTAGAAACCATTATTTGTGATTCTGGCCATTTTTTATCGATGAACTGGTGTTTTTCGACTGATATATATGTATCTAGTAATTGTGGTTTTGGCCGTTCAGTCATTAAATTATAGTAGACGCTAAATTTTACTTTTTACGCCAACGTTTCGATCGCGGATTTGGATCTTCATCAGGGCTTCTATAATGTGTATTTTTATTAGCTGTTGTTGTCTGAGTTACAAATTGTTTGTTACTTACAAAGTGTTAACCGTAAACCGTGTAAATTCTTTTAGCCTACAGTGTTGTCTGGTTGTGAATTTTGGTACAATTGGTTTTGCTACATATTGTTTACGTTAATCAGAATTTAGTTACGATTTATGATTGGGTATATAGTATTGTTTTGACTTACTGGTATCTATCATTTGACCAAACTCGTGACTTTAGTCATGACCTTGAAATGCGGTCAGGCATATATTAATATTTTTTTGAAACGATGATTCTACAATTGATGAAGGGACGGTAAGGGAAAGTAATGAAGAAGGATTTTTTTCCGGGAATGAAGGGAAAGGGTGGAAAGGAAGGGGGGGGCATAGCTACCTATTACCCCCCCCCCTTCCTTTCCACCCTTCCCCTTCATTCCCGGAAAAAAAATCCTTCTTCATTACTTTCCCTTACCGTCCCTTCATCAATTGTAGAATCATCGTTTCAAAAAAATATTAATCTATCATTTGTTTACGATGTTATATTTATTACTATTTTAACCTGGCGTGAATTTTTCTTCCTGTTTTGGGCACGATACTTTTACAATTGACTTTGTTTTAATTGTGCTATTTTTCATTGGTCTGTATTCGTGATGTTGAGTTGTTGTTTGTGGCTGATCTTGTGTTTCTGTGTTAGTGTTTGTCTTTGTGGTTGTTTTTCTACTAATTTGTTTTAGTGTGTTCAGTATTTCCGTGTAACATATGTTGATTCCATCTGTGTCAGAGCGTTTGTTGATGTTGTTCGTAGTCATTATATGACATACTCCCAGTATTGGTAGTCGGGTTGGTTTGTTGCTGTGATCCAAAATTGATGCTTCTTCCAAGTTGAATCGGTGGTTTGTGTTGATGCAGTGGGTGATTTTTTTTCCATGTTGGGTATTTTTATCACTGCGACCATTTGTTTGATCTATTGTGATATATTCCCCGTTTTATTATAGCTATGTTGTCAAGATGACGCACCACTAGCAGAAGTGATTGTCATTGTTTGACTAATAGCATTTGTCCAGCCCGGCGATGCACTTCGGATGAAGTGCACTACTGCGCTGGGAGTTGTTCTCCAAATATCAGAGGGTTCTAACAGCCCTCTTTCGAAGAACCTTAATCTTTTATTGAGAATTGCCGGACATCGGCATAACAGGTGTTCCGAGTCTTCTTTTTCTATGCCGCAGAAGCGACATATATCATCATGAAGTTTTCCCATTAGCTTCAGATGATAGCGGCTCGGACAATGTCCTGTTATAAGACCAGTATAAATGCTTAGATCTTTCTTCGAAAGCTCCAGTATTTTGCGAGTAATTGAAACGTTTGGAGAGATGAAACGTTTCGACTGCCTAGCATTGAAAGTGTTATTCCAATTTGATTTGATTTGATTTCAGTGGGTGATCATAGCTATAGATTTATATTTTTTTTATAGAAAAGGGGAAACATTGAGCCCTTCCCAAAAGTTAGCTTAGATCAATTTTGGAAAATCTAAGTGTTGCAATTTGCAACGTTGAGAAAAACCAGATATCCGAAATTTTGAACACTTTTATTGATGAAGAGTTAAAATCTCCTGCAAATCGTAATTTGAATGTTAAACAGGATTTTCATATAAACAATAAGTTTTTCACTCACGTTTCGTGGGTTTCAATTGCACGACTCGATAACATGATATAAACCTGAACCAACTATTCGACAATATATGCCTGCTTAAATTAATTTTAATGAATTGTTTGTTGCATGTATTTTAGTTGAATTATAAAGGTTACCTTAATCTTAAATCCAACGTTCTGTATACACGCGCTATTTAACCTCTCTACTGCTTAAGTTCCTATAATTTTAAGTATTTCGATTGAATTAATTTTACACACACCTCTAAATATAAGTTTACCTTAGAAAACAATTTAGTTTACTTTAATATAGAAACTTTAATATATCAAAGAGTTAATCAAATTTTAAGCTGCTTTAGCCAAGTTAGCACTTGAACCACTTTTTACTTTTGTGACGGTCTCGATGATACAGCAATTGTCTACTTCAGCTTGTTAGCATCGTTGCAAGCTTCTTTTGTTTCTTATTGCTGGTCAGTGCTGCTGGTAACAAGGTGCGGTGTCACACTAGGGGTGTACACAACAGTCCCCCCAAGTAGTTGGACCTTGGCCGGTTAAGGCCCTAACCCAGCGAGGTTAAGGCGCCGAACAAAGTCGCATTCGACTTTGCGCGACTCCGTATAGCCACTACGATGGGAGCGGGAACTCTTATCCGTACCTCCACGCGGTACCGGCCGGGACGCAACTGGGCCTAGGGTCGACCAAATACCAGTCTTTGGTTGCACCCTCAGTTGTGTGCTAACAGGGAAAGGGGGGCACGTTGTGCCTGAGGGTAGCGTGGCGTAGTGGTGTAAAGCGGCGAGCGGGGCTCAACTCCTATAAGCCAGCTGCGGGCGCCGTAGTGTTTGCGGTTAGCGTGGCGCAGTGGTGTAAAGAGGCGAGCGGGGCTCAATTCCTATAAGCCAGCTGCGAACGTAGTAGCGTCCTGTTAGAGCTCAGGACTTTAAGCAAAAAAGCCGGGTCAGGAGTGCCATGGGCACATTAGGATCGGTTTCAGGAAGATCCTAATTACGGTGTACTGGACGGGCGGGAATAAACGTTTGGATTTGGCGCTACAGGGCTGACGGCTGTGCTATTCTACTACCTTATGTAAGGAAGGGTGGTACCTTCCTGAAACGGCGAGTAGGCTAATGGTACAGCTGCCTTCCGTCCCGTTAAAACCGTAGCTGGTCTCTAGGTACGTTCAAAGCTCGTCACTCACGTCAAAGTGCGGTGGTGTAGGCTCAGATGATACATTCCTGACTAACGCTGATCGGATGCTGACATCCCTGCCCCCATGAAGGGTAGGGGGGAGTTTCCCTAGCCATGGCCTCCCTGCTTGCATAGATCACCATGGGATCGTTAAGGCGACTACACAATTACGAGTGGAGATAGCGGCCTAGAGTTGGGACCCTTTCGAATGGACAAATTTTTAAGTTTTAAAGAGGGAGCGAATACGGGTGCTACTAGTGGCAAAGATGACATCTTTGCCAAAAGTAGTAAGTTGGCCAGGTCACCAACAGCAAAGACAGGTAGCCCCCCGTTATCGGGGGCGCGACCCAAGAAGGGAAGCCCGCCGAAATCGGGGGCACAGCCCATACAGGGAAGCCCCCCGAAAACGGGGGCGATACCGAAGAGGAAGTTGACTCCACCAAAGTCTAACACCCCAGTTAGAACGCAGGTGGCCACCGCAGCGGACTTCGGCTCGCGCCTCTACCAGCGAAAGTGCGGAGGCGGTCCCGGATGGTGCTTCCGGGACCGGGGAGGAGGAATGGCAGGTGGTTAGGCGTAAACCGCCTAAACCGCCGAGGCCGAAACCGAGCGAGGCTGCGGCTGCAAAGCCAAAGCCAAGGCGCGTCCATAAAGGCGACGCCTTAGTAGTGAAGCTGACAGGTGAGCTGTCGTACGCCGAACTACTGCGTAAGGTTCGAGTGGACCCCAAGTTGCAGGAGCTTGGGGCCAACGTAGTAAAGACCCGGGAACGTGCTGCTCGAGCCACAAATGCTGAAAGACCCGCCGAACCCAGGCAGGGGATATGCTCTTCGAGCTCAAAAAGGACCCAACGGTCCAGAGTTCGAATTACCAGAAACTGGTAGAGCAGTCCCTGGGCGAAGCGGGCCAGGTAAAGGCGCTGTCGCAGCGTGTTCTGGTCGAGTGCAAAAACCTCGACGAGATTACGACGACAGTGGACCTGAGTGCTGCTCTGCGGGATCAGCTTAAGGTTGATGTGGCACCCGCAGACATCCGGTTGAGGAAGGCATACGGTGATATGCAAACTGCGACCTTAAACGTGCCAGAGGCAATCGCCAACAAGATGTTGGCGTCTGGCAAAATTAAGGTAGGATGGTCTGTGTGTACACTGGTGTCGAAACGGCGTATCGAACGCTGTTTCAGGTGTATGGGCTTTGGCCATCGGGCGGCCAAGTGTAAGGCCCCCGATCGGTCCAAGCTGTGCAGGCGGTGCGGCGAAGATGGCCACTTCGCCAGGGGATGTAGCAAACCCCCCAGGTGCATGCTCTGCACAGTCGATGCGGGAAATAAGCATGCCACAGGTGGCCCACTGTGTGCGGCTTATAGGCGGGCATTGCAACGATAAGGGTGCAGGTTATACAGATTAACCTAAACCACTGTGAAACGGCACAGGAGTTGCTTTGGCAAACGGCAGCCGAGACGGGATGCGATGTTGCCATTATCGCGGATCCCTACCGGGTCCCCCGTGGAGGCGCTAACTGGGTTATCGATAAGGGTCGGATGGCAGCGATCGCCGTGATGGGTAGATACCCGATCCAGGAGGTGGTGTCGTCCGACCAAGAGGGGTTCGTGATCGCGGTGGTCGATGGCGTCTGCATCTGTAGCTGCTACGCTCCACCTAGGTGGTCGCCGGAGCAGTTTGACCGGATGCTAGACGTGCTCACCGACGAACTCACGGGCCGCAAGCCCGTTGTCATTGGAGGAGACTTCAATGCTTGGGCTGTCGAATGGGGTAGCAGGTGCACTACTCCGAGGGGACAAAGCTTGCTGGAAGCTCTGTCCAAGCTAGATGTAAGTCTGGCTAACGTGGGATCCGTCAGTACCTTTTGTAGGGGGGTACAACAATCGATCATCGACATCACCTTCTGCAGCCCAACGTTGCTTGCCAACATGGGCTGGAGGGTGTCAGATGAGTACACGCATAGCGACCACCAAGCTATACGGTACACGATTGAACGACGGGTGCTACGGCCACGCGGGGTGAAGTCGACAGGGAGGAGGTGGAAAGTGAAGGCCTTCGACAAAGACCTGTTCGTTGAAGCACTCAGTGCAGAGAGCACCCGCTCGAACCTGAGTGCTCGTGAGCTGACCAACGTCCTAGTACGGGCATGTGATACCACTATGCCTAGGATGGGGCAGCCAATGAACGGTCGTCGCTCGGTATACTGGTGGAGTGATACCATTGCCCAGCTCCGTTCCAGGTGCCACAGAGCGAGAAGGCTAGTGCAGAGGGCCCGGACCGATGCAGATGCTGAAGCTCGGGGAGTTGATCTTAGAGCGGCAAGGTCGGCGCTTAAGAAGGAGGTTAGGCGTAGCAAGAAATCCTGTTTCCAGGAGCTATGTCGCGATGCGGATTCAAACCCCTGGGGAGGAGCATACCAGGTGGTAATGAAAAAGATGAAGGGTACATCTGCGCCGCAGGAAACCTGCCCCCAAAAGCTGAAAGTCATCGTGGAAGGGCTCTTTCCGCAACACGATCCAGTTTGGTGGCCTCCGACCCCGTACGGTCAATCGAATGATGTCCTCAATCCGGTCACGAATGAGGAACTCATCGTAATTGCCAGGGGTCTAAAAACGAAGAAAGCGCCCGGTCCTGACGGGATTCCGAACGAGGCACTCAAAGCGGCGATCCAAGCATATACTGATATGTTTAGAGAGACGCTTCAGAGTTGCCTAGAGGTATGCGAATTTCCAGACAAATGGAAAGTCCAAAGATTGGTACTGCTGCCAAAGCCGGGGAAACCACCTGGTGATCCCTCGTCGTACAGGCCAATTTGCTTACTGGACACGCTAGGCAAATTGCTAGAGCGGGTAATCCTAAACAGTCTAACGCCTGTGACGGAAAGTGATGTCGGACTGGCAAACACGCAGTTTGGCTTCCGTAAGGGGAAGTCCACTGTAGATGCCATAAAGTCCGTAGTGGAGAGGGCCGAGAAACCTATGAAACGGAAAAGGCGAGGCGACAGGTATTGTGCCATAGTCACAATCGATGTCAAAAACGCCTTTAACAGCGCTAACTGGGGTGCAATTGCGTTAGCGCTGCATAGGATGAGGGTACCGGATCATCTATGCAGGTTGCTTAAGAGTTACTTCGAGAACCGGACGCTAGTGTACGACACGGCGGACGGGGCGAAGAGGTACAGAGTGACAGCGGGTGTTCCACAGGGCTCGATTCTCGGCCCCACGCTTTGGAATGCCATGTACGATGGGGTGCTGAGGCTCGAACATCGGCTTTGCCGATGATATCGTCCTTACAGTGGCAGGCGAGTTTCTGGAGGAGGTGGAAATGCTGGCATCAGACGCCATAAGCATAATAGAGGGTTGGATGGCGGGAGTCAATCTGCGATTGGCCCACCATAAGACGGAAGCTGTGATGGTCAGCAACCGTAAGTCGGCCCTTGAGGCAAAAATAATCGTTGGGGGACAGGTGATTGTCTCCAAACGAAGTGTGAAGTACCTGGGTGTCATGACAGACAACAGGCTGAACTTCACCAGCCATGTGGATTATGCTTGTGGTAAAGCGTCAACGGCGGTCACTGCGCTGTCTAAGATCATGCCGAACGGCTACGGTCCTAGCAGCAGTAAGAGACGCCTGATGGCCAGCGTTGCCATGTCGGTGTTACGATACGGTGCACCGGCGTGGGCCCCGGCTTTGGAAAGTAAGCGTAATCAGGCATGTCTGAACAAGGTGTTCAGGCTGTTAGCATTGCGCGTTGCGTGCGGCTACCGTACCATATCGTTGGATGCGATTGGGGTTATTGCAGCCATGATTCCAATATGCATACTCCTAGGTGAGGATATCGAGTGCCACAGGCAGAGGAACGTCAGGGGCGCTAGGGACAGAGTTAGGCTGGACTCTATTAGGCGTTGGCAGGCGGAATAGGATCGCACCGACCATGGTAGGTGGACCCATAGGCTGATCCAGAACATATCGTCCTGGATCGGCAGAGGTCATGGTGAGGTAAACTTTTTCCTTACCCAGTTTCTGTCGGGTCATGGATGCTTCAAGAAGTATCTACATACACGCGGGCGGGTAGATTCACCCTTTTGCCCCGTTTGTACGGTAGCCGAGGAAACGGCGGAGCATGTGATTTTTCACTGCCCGCGGTTTACGTCCACTCGGCGGGTGATGCTTGCGGTCGTTGGGGAAGACACCAACGCCGACAACATTGTGCAGAGAATGTGCGCTGAGCAGCGCGCATGGGGTGCCGTCGATAGGGCGGCAACGGCGGTGATAACGGAGTTGCAACGGCTAGAACGGTTGCAACGACAGGGCCTGACATAGCTTGCTAGGGTCAGTAATGGGCTGATTGGGCAGCCCAGGCCCTAGGTGAAGGGTAGTGGCGGTTTGCAAGGGCAAGGGTGGCGTGTGAACCCACACACGCAACGGACAAGTCGGAGTGCTTCGGCACGTCCTCCCTCCTGAAGTAAAACCTAAGGGTAGTTCCGGGAGGGGTTCAGGAACGGGCAGCAGGATAGTTTTTATTAGGTAGGCGCATGTTGACACCATGTGAATCCTATTCGGCACCGCGAAGGTGCTGTCTATGAAGATTTTCTCCCTGCATAAACAATACAAAAAAAAAAGTAGTTGGACCTTGGGGTCTGAACTACTTCCTTTGTTTGCACCGATGTCCAGCACCGCTAGCTTTACCGCAGGTCTCTCATACAGCCCTGAGAGTGTTTGAACTGTCGCTGATCTAACTTGGCCGTCTTTTGATGCTTTGACCGATACCACCCTGCCTTTTGGCCAGCAGTTCCTTGGCAGGTGCGGATCTACAATGACCACGATGTCTCCAATAGCGATTGGTTTCACGGAATTGAACCATTTTGTTCTACGCGTAATCGTCGGCAAGTAGTCGGACACCCAACGTTTCCAAAAACGATTCGCTAGCGTTTCTGATGTTTTCCATGTACGCCGTAACGTTTCGGGGTTATCGTCAAACGGATAGTATGGCTTTGATCCATCCGCTGATCCCGATAACAGAAGATTAGGAGTCAATGCCGGTGACGATTCAAGTTCGAGTGGCACGTGGGTCAATGGTCTGCTATTGATAATATTTTCTATCTTGCACAGCATATTCTTAAGTAGCTCGTCATTCGGAAGCCGTGTCAGTGGGCAAATTTCCACTAAAATCTTTTTCACCGATTGGACCAGTCGCTCCCAGCAACCCCCCATATGTGGGGAGGCTGGTGAGTTGAAGATCCATGATATGTTGGGCGATACGAATTCTGTCATTATCTTGTCCTGATCAAGTGCGGTTAACGCGTTTTTTAGCTCTTTGTCTGCCGCAATAAAGTTGGTTCCGCGATCGCTAATTATTTGAATCGGCATACCACGGCGCGCTGCAAAGTTTTTTAGTGCCATTATACACGAATCTGCCGTTAGCGTATGGGCTACCTCAATATGGATTGCCCTCAACGTTAACCCCTCTAAGGTCTATATCATTTTTAGCACCGCAAAATTTACTAAAATGGCCGTAACTTTTTTATCTTTCAATATTTTTTCACCAATTTCGGGAATTTTGCCGAAAATATTTGCTATTTTCATAATATCTATAATATCCAGGTCCCGGACAAGTTCCTCCGAAATCCGTTTCGTGCTTGAATCACAAAAGAAACCCTCCTCGGATCCGGAACCGGTTATACGGCCTCTGAGAGACATGAGATGATCACCAATCGCTATTTTGTCGAATGCTGATGTTTTTTGATATGCGACACGACATGCTTTACTGATGCTGAAATGTCCCGTTACGGGAACCGGTTCCGGATTTATAGTGTCCCCCCGGATCCGGATGGCGCGCACCATGGCTCCTAACTGCGGCAAAGTAACTGATATGTCCACAGTCGATGATATGTTTACAAAAACCAACAGATTTCAAACGAATTTTAGATATTTGGCAACTTTATCTAAAAAAGCCATATCTCGGTCCCCCAAGGAACTCCGGAATAACTCCGGGACCATATGACATATGGCCATTATCTATAGATATTATGAAAATATAAAATATTTTCGGCAAAATTCCCAAATTTGGTGAAAAAATATTGAAAGATAAAAAAGTTACGGCCATTTTAGTAAATTTTGCGGTGCTAAAAATGATGTAGACCTTAGAGGGGTTAAACAGGTTATCAAAACACCCCACCGCTTTTCTGTGTGTCGTCCAACGACGACATTGATGGGGCCGAAATAGTCGATACCCACGTATGAAAATGGACGAAGGAAAGGCGCTAGCCGGACTTTCGGTAGATTACCCATATATGGTGGCTTTGGTTTCGCTGACCGAATTTTACAGTGCTGACAGTCACGTCGTATTCTCCAACAGGTAACGTGTGCGCGAGGAATGTAGTATTTTCTGCAAACCTCGTTAATGAATGTCTTTTGACACTGATGATGATAAAGAGCATGAATGTATTGTAATGCTAGTCGAGTTACAGCGTGATCCTTGGGCAACACGATCGGGCTTTTAGTAAACTCGTCCGCCAATTCACATTTATCGATGCGCCCGTGAGCTCTTAGAACCCCTCGGTGATCAATGAACGGACTAATTTAATTTATAAAGTATACTTCGTTTTAATAGCGGATACTTGTCTGATTCAGGAACATACGCTTTTAGCATTTTTATTTCAGCGGCATATTCTACGTTTTGGGCTCGCTTGTAATGAAACATTTCTGCATCAAAGAGTTCCTCACATTTGAGAATTCCCAGCACCAGAGTATCCCCATTGCGTTTTCGAGCCAAATTGCTAATGAAACGTTCACAATACGCTGTCAGTCTCAACAATCGAAGCCAACTTGAGAAGTTTTCTGCCTCTAATGCGTCACTCTGTAGCTCTGAATGGTGCAATAAATCCGAACGAATTTCTTCGGTTGTTGTTCCAAATTCGGGCGGTGTAACTGGCCATTCGCTTTTCGCTTCCCACAAGAAAGACGGTCCCTGGAACCAGCGACTGTTGCTGCTCAGGTCGGGTGAGCGTTGCCATTTTGTACCTTCGTCGGCAATGTTTAGCTTACTCGGCACCCAACGCCATTCGATGATACTCGTTGATTCTAGTAGCTCGCCAACTCGAAAGGCTACAAATTGTGAGAAACGTCGGTGGTCCGAGTGGAGCCAGCACATAACATCACGCGCATCAGTCCAAAAGTAGCGTCTTATGATCTTAATCGTGTGATTTTGCTGTATATACGATGCAAGTCTACACCCAACTACCGCTGCTTGTAGCTCGAGACGGGGAATGGATACAAATTTTAATGGTACCACACGTGTTTTAGCTCCCACCAAAGCGCAATGGATACGGTCATTTTCCTCAAAACGTAAATATGAGATGGCTGCGAACCCAGTTTCGCTAGCGTCAACAGAGGTATGCAACTCAATCTCACCTGACTCCGAAAAGTTTGTTGGGATGTAACATCTAGGAATCCGCACTGATTCCACCTGCGGCAAAACTCGTAGCCACAATATCCATTTTAGTAATTGTTTCTCTCCTATTTGCTCATCCCATGCTGTGCCGACTCGCCATATCTCTGGCAAAAGCGTTTTAAGGTACATCAAATGGTTCGCAATTAGTCCAAGTGGATCGTAAATGCGCATCAACGTTTGCAGAACTTCTTACTTGGTTGGATGTTTGTGCCCGGACAGTAGATCGTAGTTCCGATCTGTAGAAAGCTTGTACTGGAAAACGTCATCAGATGTATTCCACCACATTCCTAATATTTTCTCAAAACCGTGCTCCGTGTGCATATCAAGACATTTTTCAACTATAGAGTCAGCATTTAAAGCCTGCAAAACCTTAACCGAATTGGATATCCAGTTCCTGATCTCAAATCCGCCTTGACGATGGATATAGCGTACTTCTTTAGCTAATGCAACAGCCTCCGCTTCTGTTTCAACACTTGCGAGCATGTCATCAACATAGTGTCGCCGTCGTATCGCATCTACTGCAACTGGATATTCGCTTTATACAGCACCGATAGCAACGATGTCAGAAGATCTGGCCCTTTTAGAAGGACGGAATTAAGAGAAATGCCTGCAACGGTCGCAGCTACATCCCATACGATACGCGTTTTCCCCGGTTTGTTTGGGTTAAACACCGGGAAAATAGGTAAATACCACACGCGATCGAAAGGCGCTTCAATTTCATCCTTTGAAAGTTTACCGATGTAACCTTTTTCAATATAGTCGGAAATTTTAGCGTTTAGAACTTCAGCCAATTCTGGCTCACGACTCAGCCTTTTCATAAGGCATGAATGCCTTCGTAAGGCCATAGGTTTGCTATTGGGAAATCGTATATCGCCAAACTTCCACAGAAGTCCTGTTTGGTAGCGATTATCTTTATAAGCTGTCTTCGCACGAAGGATATTCAGTGCGCGGGTGTCTTCACTAGAGGCCAGTTGACTGTTTGGTTGGTTGATACCGAGGCTTTCAAGTGTGAAATAGTTTTTAACCACTGCATCGAGGTCACTATCGCCATTGGGATCTCCACCATAGGAGTGCGCACAGATATGGTAACTACGGGGTGTTTCTTTTACATCTGGTCTAGTATATGCTTTGCATGTTCCATATATTAGCCAACCGAGCCTAGTTTTAGCAGCAAGTGGCTCGTGCTCTTTACCTTCGCGGCTCTTCAGTGGATGAATGACTCGAATGTTATTCATACCAATCAAAATACGGGGTTGGGCGTTCGAATACGAGTCCACGGGTATTTTTCGAAGATGGCCGTGAATCGCTGACAACCTTTCAACTGATAGAGTTTGCAAGGGTAACTTCAACTCTTTAACTGTGTAAACATCAGTAAGATGATACTTGTTCTTTTGATTTCTTATACCAGAAACATACACTTCAACTTGTTTAGCTGAATCTTCATAGCGACAGGTATCGGCAGTCCATCTTAGACATAGCGGATGCTTTTCTCCTTTTAGATTGAGTTCGTTAGCTAAGCTTTCTTCCATTAAGGTTAGGGAGGAACCACAATCTAAGAATGCGTGTGTATTTATAGAAACCCCTTGGTTGTATAGTGTAACGGGAATATATTTAAATAAAACAGATTTCTTATCGCCTTGATGAGTATTACACGAATATTCAGGATCATCAATATTTGCGGATCTTACGAATGTTGTCTGTGTTCCCGCCGCACTGAAATTGTTCGGGAGAGGTCCGCTTCTGCTGTCATTGTGCAATAACGAATGATGCTTGTACGGGCAACTATTTCTCCCACACGGTTTCGCAAATCTACACTGTCCTTTATGAACGCCTAAGCAGCACCGACAAAGCTTATAAAAACGTATAGCGTCCCACCGCGACGAATATTCAAGGTCTAAAAATTTCTGACACTTATGCACTGCATCGCACGTTCCAGCACAGATTACGCAAGTAATAGGTTAACTGAACTCGTTCCTCGAGCTTCCTAGATGCGTGTTTAAAAAACCATCGTCTTTTCTGCCACGCCGCGACCTCCCACTACCACCGGCAATGGACGACGATGTGGCTACACTTGCTGCTTCAGCTAGTTTATATAGCCATTCACTGAACTCTAGCAATGTAGCACGCTGCTTGCCTAAGCGAAATGTTGCCCAGTTGAGTTGTATCATTGGTGGAAGTCGATCAACGAGTCCTTGCAGAATCGAAATATTGCATAGGTGTTCCTCCATATTACTAGCTTGAATCGTAGCAACCAGGTTTCGAACACCTAGCGCGAAATCTACTATAGAAGTTAGGTTTTCCGCTGTAGGAACAGGAATCTTATTAACTTCTTGAATTAGAGAGTTAATGATGATCTCTGGACGTCCAAACAACATTTTAAGTGTGGACATGACGCAGTCCAGGTTAGTAGGATGCAAGAGCTGGCATCTTACTGCTTTTCGCTCTTTGCCTTTAAGGCATTGTTGCAGTCTAACCATGTTTTCTTCTGGCGTATAACTGCACATTCGTGTTGTATTTTCATAGGTCGCAAAGAATAGTGGCCACTCGCCGGGGGCACCAGTAAACGTAGGAAGCTCCTTTGCGACCGCTTGACGCGCTGCGATCTGGCTATTATTGAGTAGTGTTTCGTTCATCGTGAGGTTATATATTGGCCCGCGACCAGTGCTATCAAGTGGCAGTGGTGATGATTGATGCTGAGGTCGCTGATAAACAGTGTTGTCAACCGGGAGAGCGGCCGCTTCCAATTGTGGCGAATTACGATTCATCATTAGCGCGTATTTTCTCTGTAGAAATTTACGTTCAAGCTGATACTCCTCTTCTAGCAGTTGTAGCTGCAGTTCAGTTGATAACTTGTTAGTAGACTTATGCCCTGTTTTCGACGTAAGACCCGTAGAGACTTGTTGCTCACCATGAACAGGCACCAATGGAGTAACTGGTGGCATTAGAAGCGGTATGGCCACTGAGGCATCCTTAGCTTTTGTACATGTTTGACAGCTCCAATCTTAGTAGGCTATTTCGTCGGAGACACCTACGCAGTCAAAATGGTGCCAATCAATCAATGGTGCGCAGTCAATCGTTGCAACTGACCATTCTGCTGTTATCGGGTGCTTGGCACAGAGGGCAGTTGTATTCTGGAGGAGTAGCGGGTGTGCTGTTTTTGTTTGAAGACATTTCCACGGTGTCAAATTAATACATGAAACGAGATTTTAAAATGTTGCAATTTGCAACGTTGAGAAAAACCAGATATCCGAAATTTTGAACGCTTTTATTGATGAAGAGTTAAAATCTCCTGCAAATCGTAATTTGAATAATATTTTTTTGAAACGATGGTTCTACAATTGATGAAGGTACGGTAGGGGAAAGAAATGAAAATTTTTTGGTGAAGGAGGGGAAGAGCGGAAAGGAAGGGGGGGGGGGGGGGGTATTGGTAGCTATGCTTGATAAGTAGTCATTTTGACTCCTACCTTTTGTCCAATGCTGGAAGGTGCATGAGTCGAACCAAGCTGTAATCTGAGATTATAACCGGATTCGAACCCACAACACCCTCCAGGGCATGTGGTTCGCTGGTACTTGTACCTTTGAACCATAGAGGCGCTGGACAAAAGGAGACCGCAAAATCCACTTCTCAAGAATAGCGACGCGTTTGGTTGGGTTATCGACACATATTGTGCCGCTTCCTACATCAATTGCAGATTACCACCGAGCGAGAAGTTTTAATCTAACCAGTCTTTACTTTCAGGACGACGACACTATGCCGGCCCTTACGACTTGCAAGGTACTGCACGTGACGTTGTTCGTCTGTCAGCGTGTGTTAGCCGCGTTTCTCGGCGCGGGTTTTCGAGGGAAGGCCCCGTTTCTTTGTAATAGACTAATCTCAAGTTTTTAGTCTTGACCTTGAAATGCGGTCATACATATATAGTAATATTTTTTTGAAACGATGGTTCTACAATTGATGAAGGGACGGTAGGGGAAAGAAATGAAAATTTTTTGTTGAAGGAGGGGAAGAGCGGAAAGGAAGGGGGGGAGGGGTATTGGTAGCTATGCTTGACAAGTAGTCATTTTGACTCCTGCCTTTTGTCCAATGCTGGAAGGTGCATGAGTCGAACCAAGCTGTAATCTGAGATTACAACCGGATTCGATCCCACAACACCCTCCAGGGCATGTGGTTCGCTGGCACTTGTACCTTTGAACCATAGAGGCGCTGGACAAAAGGAGACCGCAAAATCCACTTCTCAAGAATAGCGACGCGTTTGGTTGGGTTATCGACACATATTGTGCCGCTTCCTACATCAATTGCAGATTGATGCAGTTGAATTATAAAGGTTACCTTAATCTTAAGTCCAACGTTCTGTATACACGCGCTATTTAACCTCTCTACTGCTCAAGTTCCTATAATTTTAAGTATTTCGATTTAAGAATTAATTTTACACACACCTCTAAATATAAGTTTACCTTAGAAAACAATTTAGTTTACTTTAATATAGAAACTTTAATATATCAAAGAATTAATCAAATTTTAAGCTGCTTTAGCCAATTTAGCACTTGAACCACTTTTTACTTTTGTGACGGTCTCGATGATACAGCAATTGTCTACTTCAGCTTGTTAGCATCGTTGCAAGCTTCTTTTGTTTCTTCTTGCTGTTCAGTGCTGCTGGTAACAAGGTGCGGTGTCACACTAGGGGTGTACACAACACTAAGTGGGCAAGGTTACTTAGGCTTGATACACAAATTACGTAACGCAAAATATATAGTTTTTTGACCCCCTCTCTCCCCTATGAACAATAAATAACGGCATAAATGACATATCCCTCCCTTTAAATTACGTAACGTTGACTAAACCATAGAATAAAAATCGCATAATTCGTTCAGATTTTTTATTTTAACAAACTCAAGAAACGCATTCTACATACACATGGGTCATTCAACGCGAAGTGACCGAGAAAAAGTACAAACCTGTAGTTGACCGTCTCGGGTATCAACCAAATTTGGGCAGATTGTTCGTTTTGGGCAAAAAAGCACAAATCCCAAGTTTGGTGCCGATTGGACCCCCCTCGATTAATGGGAGCCCCCTCTTTTTAATAAATAGCCCCATTTTTGCCAAATTCTTTTGCTTATATCTCCGAAGATATTAAGTTTAGAAACAAACTTTCTTCTGCATTTTCAAGGAAAATTATCCAAGAAAACCGACAAAGATATCAGTTTTTAGCAACAGTGCTGCCAAATATTGTTATTTTCGTTTTTTATAAATAAATTTGCATTTTTCTTTCAATGAAGACAATTTGATCTCGAAAATTTCAACACCATCGTGTTCCTTGGACTTTTTGCCTTTCTACTATATAAATATATAGTATAAAGGTATAGAAATCACTTGGAAAACCGGGAACGGAAAGAAGGTTCTGCGGGCCGAATGTCATATACCATTCGACTCAGTTTCGAAAACTGAGCATTTTCTGTGTGTGTGTGTGTATGTGTATGTGTGTGTGTATGTGTATGTGTGTGTGTATGTGTATGTGTGTGTGTATGTGTATGTGTGTGTGTATGTGTGTGTGTGTGTATGTGTGTGTGTGTGTATGTGTGTGTGTGTGTATGTGTGTGTGTGTGTATGTGTGTGTGTGTGTATGTGTGTGTGTGTGTATGTGTGTGTGTGTGTATGTGTGTGTGTGTGTCTGTGTGTGTGTGTGTATGTGTGTGTGTGTGTCTGTGTGTGTGTGTGTGTGTGTGTGTGTGTGTGTGTGTGTGTGTGTGTGTGTGTGTGTGTGTGTGTGTGTGTGTGTGTGTGTGTGTGTGTGTGTGTGTGTGTGTGTGTGTGTGTGTGTGTGTGTGTGTGTGTGTGTGTGTGTGTGTGTGTGTGTGTGTGTGTGTGTGTGTGTGTGTGTGTGTGTGTGTGTGTGTGTGTGTGTGTGTGTGTGTGTGTGTGTGTGTGTGTGTGTGTGTGTGTGTGTGTGTGTGTGTGTGTGTGTGTGTGTGTGTGTGTGTGTGTGTGTGTGTGTGTGTGTGTGTGTGTGTGTGTGTGTGTGTGTGTGTGTGTGTGTGTGTGTGTGTGTGTGTGTGTGTGTGTGTGTGTGTGTGTGTGTGTGTGTGTGTGTGTGTGTGTGTGTGTGTGTGTGTGTGTGTGTGTGTGTATTAACTTCAATCTCACTCACTTTTCTCGGAGATGGCTGGACCGATTTTAATGTTCTTAGTGTCAAATGAAAGGTCTAGGTGTCCCATAGGTCGCTATTGAATTTCATTTTGATCGGACTTTTAGCTCAAAAGTTATGTATAAAAATACGAAAAATATGGGACTTCATTATCTCATAGGTCCCTTAACCGATTTGAATATGAATATGATTGCATATGAAAGAGGAGCCTGCAAACCCTTAACTTTCAAATTTCATGACGATTGGACTTGTAGTTTGAAAGTTACATAAAGAAATGTGAAAAAATAGTATTTAAAACATATTTTTGTAACATATAAGCATTAATTCAATGAAAAACCCGAATTAATCCACCTAGCGGCGTGACCTAGCCTTTCTACTGCCACAATAATCATTATTTAATTTCTCAGGAACATCTATAATTAACTTGACTATATTTTTAAATATCCGTTCCGTATTCCTCAAAATCCTTATTTGCCAGTAAAATTCACAACGTATTGCGTAGAATAATTCTATTTTCTTTACTTGGGTGCGTAAATACTTGTAAGCGTCATTTATGTTATTTGATGAACACCTTATTTAGTTTCATAATCGGTCGGCCTTAACTTTCGGGTTTCAGAGCCACATACGAAACTTGTTTTGAACTGACAATATGAAATATGCGTTCATAGCAGATTTTTTGATTTTTTTTTTTTTTTTTTTTGAGTGGTTAATACCCTTTGGGTTAATTTTTTTTGATATTTTGATATTACATAATACCATGCGTTCAAAAGTTAGCATCTTTGAAAAACAAGAGTACAGAAAAATTATTATTATACTTCGCTTTTGAAGAAAAAGGATATCTACACCAAAATGATTAATCTCAAAATTTTACTATTAGTTTGCTTGGCTTCAATTTTGCAATATATCTGAATTAGAAAAAATAACTGAATAGAGCATTAGATGTGAAAAAGAGAAATTGAACTTTTTCTTAGCTGGCGCTCCTTCAGATAATTATTTTTGCATGAAAATCAAAACTTAAGCTTCTTTTGAATGTACTTTCATGAAAAGATAGTCATTAACTTGATCACATCGTTTTTCCAATGTTAAGGGTTAGGAAAATAAGATGAGGTCGAAAAATATTGCAAAAACTGCGCCATAAACATGCTTGAGAATGAGAAATATGATCGATATGATTTCCAGTGCTTGTCATTTTTGATTTATTTATTAAAACATGATACATGACATAAGACATCTGTCCTTTAAAATGTCAAACGTTTACTTCCTATTTTTCATATAACAATTCTAAGCTCTAGTATCTATGGATTGAAAAGAGCATCTATTAATGCGCAAAATTTGTATGAAATTTGTATAAATTTATTTGGAAAAATCAACTCACTAGTATTTTGATCCTATACACCACTATACTTATATACTTAAATTAACTGCTTTTCTCCGCTTTTTGCTTTTTTTGTACAATTGTGAGTAACAGCAAGTGAAGAAATGGCAATTGAAATCTGAAATCAAAGAAAAAAATCAGAGGGGTTGTGTACAGGACACGACCGCATATATAGGTGACGCAGGACTACGTAAGTCTCTTTGTAGTGATAGTAGCACGTATTCATGCTTGTAATAGGGTGTTTGCAGAGTGCATATGTATTGAAGAGCTGTTGGGCAGGCAAAAGTGACAGCTCCATATAAACTGTAAGGGTTGGAAAGGGCGAGATTTTTTAAATAATTTAATTTCTTCATTGAAAACAGAAATTACTATTTGCGTTATATGTATAGCAAGGTAATATATATGTTTACTAAATAACAAATCTATTTTCAACAAACAAGCTAAAACGCGGTAGAATTGATCAAAAATGTAACTATTAACTATGTTAGCGGAATAAACCTGACCAAATATCTATAACCAGCGATTACTTTCGGCCAAGAAAACAATAAATTATACTAAAATCAATGCTACATTCAGTTGTTTCGAACTTGGCCTATGCGGCATGCTACTTCCGAAAATCGTAGTTTTGGGTCATCGATTTAATGCTAATTCACTGAAATATTAGTTGCTAAATGTGAACGTATATATTGGGATACATTTCTTGGTTGATTTAAACATTAATTGTTTCGAATGTATAAATAATTTTAGAAAAAATGATCATTTTATCCAACGCGTTTTTGCTGCATCGAATAGGAAAAGATGCAATGTGTGTAAAAAAAAATGTATCCAACTAGAGTTTGTTAAGTAAAAAAATGTATCCGACTAGAGTTTTTGTTAAGAAAAAGTTCAAATGTTGATGTTAAATGTTTCTTGTTAAATCTAAATTTTGTGTTACTAATACTTGACGACTTGTAATCTCTGTAATTCTACCTCTAAATAGGCGTCCGAAGATGGCTGAATGAAATACAGTAGGCTGAAACGCGTAACGCAGAAAATCTAAAACTGTTTCATTCCTCACCGAAAAAAATCAACCAAACCCAAACATAGGTTTAATCGCGTTCGTAAGAAATCTGTTGGCACGAGGGGGAGTTGTCACTCTTTCTGGCGTACTTCCCAAGCAAGGACATCAAAATCTTCTAGGTTTAACCGCGGTGTTAAGAAATCTTGTTGAAATAAGGAAACTTCGTCACTTGTTTTGGCTTACTTCCCAAGCACAGATATCAAATTGGTATAGGTTTAGATCATGGTGAAGAATCTTCCAACCAATCACGAAGCGAGAATTCTGGTAAAACATAGGTACATTATTTTCAATTTTTCAATAGTCCAACATCAAGAATCCATACTTTTTTTCATTTGGGTCAATTCTTAGAAGATTTTCCGATCGATTGGTGTAAGAATGTTGAAAATCGATCGGAAACCCGCTGAGCTATTAGCGCTCAAAACCTTTTATTTTTTGTGACGCTCACATTTTTCGATTTTTTGGAATGACACCCTATCTCAAAACTTGCCGTAAGACGTAGTCCTACGTCAAAAACCCGAATTAATCCACCTAGCGGCGTGACCTAGCCTTTCTACTGCCATAATAATCATTATTTAATTTCTCAGAAACATCTGAACAGAACAGAAAAATGATGTTAACACAAAAGATAATTTTTGCAGACTTAAATGAATATATATAGAAAATTAGAAATTAACCCTCTAACGGGTCTACAGACGGCCTTAACTTTCGGGCTTCTGAGCCACATACGAAACTTGTTTTGAATTGATAAAAAAGAAGAAAAACAAAAAGTTATTTATATCCTTTAATTCTACTACTGTGTTTTATTGATAAATACGTATTTCGGTCTCGACATGTGACCTTCATCAGTATCTAACTAACTTAGACTGTTTTGTTTTGAATTGACAATATGAAATATGTGTTCATAGCAGATGTTTTGATATTTTGATATTAATACCAGAGAACCCAGAAGTGAAGACATGTCATCATTTTGAAGACATTTTTGTTACAAAAAAGTGAAATGTCTTCGCTTGAAGACATGTGAAGACATGTCTTCACCATGCAATTTAAATGGGCGGAAAGCCGAAAGAAGACAAATGAAGACATTTTTCCTTGATTCGTGAAGACTTTTCAAAAAATCACCTGGTATCCCTGATTAATACCATGCGTTCAAAAGTTAGCATCTTTGAAAAACAAGAGTTCAGAAAAATTATTATTATACTTCACTTTTGAAGAAAAAGGATGTCTACAACAAAATGATTAATCTGAAAATTTTACTATTAGTTTGTTTGGCTTCAATTTTGCAACATATCTGAATTAGAAAAAATAACTGAATAGAGCATTAGATATGAAAAAAATCAGAGGGGTTGTGTACAAGACACGACCGCATATATAGGAGACGCAGGACTACGTAAGTCTCTTTATAATGATAGTAGCATGTATTCATGCTTGTAATCATTCGATTCTTCAAGTATACATGCTATATGCAACATATATACATGCTACATGCGTTGTATGTAACATTTATCAAAGTATGTTACCATTGCATACGTTCAATTCTCAAAAGATTGTGCATTTGAAAACAATTTAACAAAATCAAGAACACAAACTATTGCTTTCCTGCTACCTTACTGAAATTAAATATTGTTTTTATTACCCATGGTTTCCCACGTTGAAGGGATTTTACCAATTCAATCCTATTGTATCAACAGCACATCTTTTCACTGCACTTCTAATGAAACGGCTAGCATGCGTATTCACAGAGTATAACCGAACACTACAGCTGTAGCACATTTTTCCAACACAGATATCAAATTCGCCGAGGTTTAATCGTCTCGCAGTAATCAGTAAAGAATTTGCGTTCTGTTGGGACAACGAACTTATGTCATTTTTTCTGGCACACTTCCCTAACACAGACATCAAATTGGACTAGGTTTAATCGCGTTCGTAAGAAATCTGTTGGCACGAGGGGGCTTTGTCATTCTCTCTGGCGTACTTCCCAAGCAAGGACGTCAAAATGGTCTAGGTTTAACCGCGGTATTAAGAAATCTTGTTGAAATAAGGAAACTTGGTCACTTGTTTTGACTTACTTCCCAAGCACAGATATCAAATTGGTATAGGTTTAGATCATCACATAGAATCTTCCAACCAATCACGAAGCGAGAATTCTGGTAAAGCATAGGTTCGTTATTTTCAATTTTTCAATAGTTCAACATCAAGAATCCATACTTTTCTTCATTTGGGTCAATTCTTAGAAGATTTTCCAATCGATTGGTGTAAGAATATTGAAAATCGATCGGAAAACCGCTGAGCTATTAGCGCTCAAAACCTTTCATTTTTCGTGACGCTCGCATTTTTCGATTTTTTGGAATGACACCCTATCTCAAAACTTGCCGTAAGACGTAGTCCTACGTCAAAAGAAATTTCTTAGCTGGTGCTCCTTCAGATAATTATTTTTGCATAAAAATCAAAACTTGAGCTTCTTTTGAATGTACTTTCATGAAAAGAAAGCTTGTCATTTTGGATTTATTTATTAAAACATGATACATGACATAAGACATCTGTCCTTTAAAATGTCACTAACGAAAACAAATCTTACAAAATTACTACCGTGCACCGTTTACTTCCTATTTTTCAAATAACATATCTAAGCTCTAATATCTAATGATTGAAAAGAGCATCTATTGATGCGCAAAATTTGTTTGAAATTTGTATAAATTTATTTGAAAAATCAACTTACTAGTATTTTTAATCCTATACACCACTTTACCGACATGCTTGAATTAACTGCTCTTTTTCGCTTTTTGCTTTTCTTGTACAATTGTGAGTAACAGCAAGTGAAGAAAATGACAATTGAAATCTTAAATCAAAGAAAGAAAAAACTTTTCGATTGAATCCCACTATTTAATATTTATTTGCAACAGATACGTAGTTCACCTACGACGTGCAGGCTTCATCAGTGTCTTTTTTTTTTGTATGGGCTTATCGCTTTGACCACAACATTATTGATCTATTGTAATGTTGCCCGGGTGTATGCTGTATTCTGCACTGCATTTCTGTGCTTTATCGTTATTGAGTAAACGATAAGCTTATATTTTTTTTATGCGTGCTTATGTGTTGAGGGTTTTACCCATGCTTCGATGCATGTCCTACCACACCAAACCTGTTTCGTCTCGTTATAGTTAGCACTGGTGAGTCCTCCTGAGGTTCAAAACCATTACCTCAATAGGTCCTCATACCAGTATACTAACCATAAGAAGCGTCTTCGGGATAATGTAGAACTCAGCATGAAGGAAGGGTGATGAGGGGCCAGAGAATAAACCCATGCTAAAGTCACTTTGACATCGAATGGCCTGTTTCTACTAAGATTCGAACCCACGACCATTCGCTTGTCAAAGCAGACTCGGTAACCTTGCGGCTACAGAGCCCCCCCATCAGTGTCTTATTTCAAAGCGTATACGTATCTGTCGTGAATGAATATTAAATAGTGGAATTTAGTCGGTAAAAGTTTTTTGTTTTCTTTAATTTCAGAGTTCGTATTCCACTAAGAGGCTTTAAAAACTTCAGACAATTGACATGTTTCTCACTTTTCTTAAATTTCAAGAAAAGTGCAAATTGTCATGAATGCAAATTTGAAAAGTGCAAATTGTCATCACATACACACGTACATACATACATGCATACATACATACATACATACAAACATACATACATACATACATACATCCATACATACACACACATTGAATACAATCAACATTTGATTGATATGTTTTGATTTCACACATTTTAACGGTTTAATATACGGTGCTTAAGTGTTAAAGTTTGAATAACTTTTGAATGAACCGTCCGATTTTAAATAACACGGTTTCGTTTGATAGATCTCAGCAAGAATTTTCAAATAATAATAAAATGTGTGATGTTTTTCATTGAATTAATGTTTATATGTTTTAAAAATATTTTTTAAATACTATTTTTTCACATGTCTTTATGTAACTTTCAAACTACAAGGCCAATCGTCATGAAATTTGGAAGTTAAGGGTTTGCAAGACTCCTCTTTCATATGCAATCAATTTTGTTCAAATCGGTTAAGGGACCTGTGAGATAATGAAGTCCCATATTTTTCGTATTTTTATACATAACTTTTGAACTAAAAGTCCGATCAGTATGAAATTCAATAGCAACCTATGGGACACCTAGACTTGTCATTTGACACTAAGAACATTAAAATCGGTCCAGCCATGTCCGAGAAAAGTGAGTGAGATTGAAAGCGTTACATACACACACACATACACACACACACACACACACACACACACACACACACACACACACACACACACACACACACACACACACACACACACACACACACACACACACACACACACACACACACACACACACACACACACACACACACACACACACACACACACACACACACACACACACACACACACACACACACACACACACACACACACACACACACACACACACACACACACACACACACACACACACACACACACACACACACACACACACACACACACACACACACACACACACACACACACACACACACACACACACACACACACACACACACACACACACACACACACACACACACACACACACACACACACACACACACACACACACACACACACACACACACACACACACACACACACACACACACACACACACACACACACACACACACACACACACACTTTTCCAAGTGATTTCTATACCTTTATACTATACAGGGTGTTAGGTTCCCTATTTGGGATATTTTTACCACAGATAGAGGAACCCTAGACAAGAAAAAAACTCTATGAAACATGGGGTCGCAAATTGCTGGTTACAGAAATATGAGCATTTTACTGTTTTTTTTAAGTTTTTGCACATTATCTAATTTATGTTGAAAATGAATGTACTAATTTGTGTTTATTTTATGTTAAATGGAAAGTTGAGAAGATTTTCTGTTAGATCGTGTATAAATATTACAGAAAAACATGAAACAAAAATCAGAAGGGTTGTGTACAAGACACGACCGCATATATAGGTGACGCAGGACTACGTAAGTCTCTTTGTAGTGATAGTAGTATGTATTCATGCTTGTAATCATTCGATTCTTCATGTATACATGCTATATGCAACATATATACATGCTACATGCGTTGTATGTAACATTTATCAAAGTATGTTACCATTGCATACGTTCAATTCTCAAAAGATTGTGCATTTGAAAACAATTTAACAAAATCAAGAACACAAACTATTGCTTTCCTGCTACCTTACTGAAATTTAAGATTGTTTTTATTATCCATGGTTTCTCACGTTGAAGGGATTTTACCAATTCAATCCAATTTTATCAACAGCACATCTTTTCACTACACTTCTAATGAAACGGCAAGCATGCGTATTCATACAGAGTCGTATTATAACCGGATAATACAGCTGTAGCACATTTTTCCAACACAGATATCAAATTCGCCGAGGTTTAATCGTCTCGCAGTCTCAGTAAAGAATTTGCGATCTGTTGGGATTAGTGATGTCCGATTTTCTCAGTTAATCGATTAACGAGTAATCGAATATTTTTTTATCAATTGTTATTCGACACGATTAATCGTCTGTGATTAATCGGGTAATCGACGAAACTTCGATTACTCGTTGTGTATACTGCCGCTACTCGCATGACAGTCCCATTAATATAGGAAACTCCATAGAAAATGGGACTATTATGTGAGTAGCGGCAGTATAGGTGGTGGATAAAGCGTAGTAAAAATCGAACACCGTTGCATTGTAACTCTCTTGCTGTTGATAGATTTGGGATTGCTGACGGCAGATGGTTTCCAGTATTTTTAGATAAAAATTCATTGAAATCCTGGTTTTATTTGTAAAATTATTTTCAATGAAAATAACTTTTTATCTGTATGTTGGATAACTCATCCAACAAAGCTGGTGCGACCAACTTGGGGGTGTATTATTTGGAACTCTAAATCAACAAAGTCCGTTGTGGGAGAATTTCACTGACCTACTTATGTCTTGTATTACGTGCGCTATTGCTTCATTGGATAGCAACAGCTTATAAGTATCGTTCAAGCTTGAAAATGGTATCCTCGGTTTAGTTATTACTGACCTGTCCTGTAAAAACAAGTTGTATCTGTAAACTGAGAAGCAGTTTAGTATGTGGTAGTTGTCGAAATGAATTTTCAAAAAAGCTTTGGCTCAAATCAAATACAGCAATGATTTGCTTGCTTAAGGATTCGTTAATTGGACGGTTCGTTAGTCGAAAAATCAACTATGGGCTATCTCCAACCAAAAAGCAAAACACATCCACATGTACGCGTACCCATGTGACTATGAGAATGAAAAATAAGTTATTTCAAATAATAGCACAGAAACCGGAAACCAGCGGGACCAACCAACAGAACTAATATTTTAAAAATGATTCACGATGACAAATGTAAGAAGAGATATTTGAACCTTTTCGTTCTCATGTGAAATCCCACGCATGCGAATTCGATTAGTCTCTGTTTGCCTTGCCAAAGAGAGTTTTAAGTTTGTTCGCACTTCACTTAAGGGCCAAACCACCCCATCGGCAGGCAACCATGTTTTCGCTGCCAACATCTCGTGTGTGCGAAAATGAGATAGCATGTCAGCACTGCGTTTCACTCAACAGCAAACAGTCTGATTTGAGCCCGCTGTCAAATTTTGAGCCCAGGACATGCTGTCGCTGACGTTCACTGCATCTCGTTATAGAGAAGGGGGGTTAAACAGAATGCTGCGTCAGCGCGTCCGCCTGCGTTATTCTGACAGTTTTCCAATGGGTTTACTGTCAAATTGACACTGACGGGTGCGTTGATGCAGCATTCTGTTTGGGCCTTTACACGGAATCTCTATGCCGAGTTGTCAAGACCGTCAAAAGTTGCTTGAAAACGGTGAAAACACAAACAGAAATATTTCTTTCTCTTTTTTCTCGCACATAAAAGATATCATGGATAAACCTTTGCACGGTGCCTAACCTCAACTCTGGTTTGACGTTTTTGTGTGTTTTGTTTTGATTCCCTTTGTAACCTAATTTTATTGCTAGTGGGTTTATTACTTGTAATTGGTACCACTTGTTTGCGGAAACCGGAAATACCCGACTTTTCCGAAGCAGGAAAATGATAACAGTTCTGTACAACATATATTTTTGGCCTTTTTGCAGTTTTTTGCTTCTGAGTCTTACGAATAAGTAATCAAAACAAACCCCACAACACTGTCAAACCTGGGAGGAAAAAAACGCACTGACATCTGCGTGCAATGCTTTATATTATGACATGGCAATCCGTCAAAAAAAGTAAAAGAGACCGTTTACTGCTGGCAAGGCTGGCTGGCAACGAATATTTAATTTGCGAATTGCGACTACGAAGGTAAGGTGCTGCCACTTGGATAAGTTTAGTCTATGAATGAAGCAAAAGCAAGATAGGAATTTCTTGAAGAGTGCGAGAAACAGAAAGATCTTAAAGCATTCTTCTCTCACACTCACAAGCATGCACAAAAATCTGAAGATCTGACATTGCTGATGGCCAGTTCCATGAAAGTAAAAGAGAACGTGTATAGCTTCGAAGTCGCGACTATAGTTACTATATATATATAGTTCGGCGGATAGAAAACCAGGCGAATTGGCATCCCTGATTTATGAAATTAAATTTGAAATTACGGTGAAATGTGCAGGTTTTTACGAAAAATAATCACTGGCGGGTGTTGAAAATGACTTGTTCTATGAAAATAAAGTGTGTGTTTTAACATTACTCCTGCATTTTGGATTTTGAAAAGCTTTTGGCTCCGCTTTTGACGTTTATTTGGCTCGCGATTTTTTATCCGCCGAACTATATATATAGTAACTATAGTCGCGACAAGTTTAATTTAAGTTTTCCGTTAAAATTACCATGTGGGCTTCACGTCATTTTGAGTTCAGCAAGCATAAACCTCAAAAAGCAGTATTCGTGTCAGTAATCGCTGCGACTGTAATCGATTAGTTCGATTATGTGTTAGGCGTTATTCGATTAGAAATTATTCGATTATTCCATGCTGTAATCGATTACTCGATTAATCGAGCGATTACCGGACATCACTAGTTGGGATAACGAACTTGTGTCATTTTTCTGGCACACTTCCCTAACACAGACATCAAATTGGACTAGGTTTAATCGCGTTCGTAAGAAATCTGTTGGCACGAGGGGGCTTTGTCACTCTCTCTGGTGTACTTCCCAAGCAAGGACATCAAAATGGTCTAGGTTGAACCGCGGTGTTAAGAAATCTTGTTAAAATGAGGAAACTTTGGCACTTGTTTTGGCTTACTTCCCAAGCACAGATATCAAATTGGTATAGGTTTAAATCATCGTAAAGAATCTTCCAACCAATCACGAAGCGAGAATTCTGGTAAAACATAGGTTCATTATTTTCAATTTTCCAATAGTTCAACATCAAGAATCCATACTTTTCTTCATTTGGGTCAATTCTTAGAAGATTTTCCGATCGATTGGTGTAAGAATATTGAAAATCGATCGGAAAACCGCTGAGCTATTAGCGCTCAAAACCTTTCAATTTTCGTGACGCTCGCATTTTTCGATTTTTTGGCATGACACCCTATCTCAAAACTTGCCGTAAGACGTAGTCCTACGTCAAAACACTTTTCAAGAAAAAACTTCTCATGGTATCTCATTTATCACAGGTTTTTTACAATTATCTAGTAAAGTAGCTCGTGAACCTAGTCTTTCATAAATTTATAAAGAACGAGTTAATGAAAAGACATGGTGAACTTAAGGAAAAAGGACTTACGTCCTCTTTATTCACTACCGAGTTACAAACTGATTTTCCTTATTTCTAGCGCTCCTAGCCTAGCTGCTACCTCTACGCGGTTATTCCTACCTCCCACGCTGCATCGATCGGTGCACTGGAATAGTGGAAAGCGGAGAGAGTGATAGCGTGGTTTCCCACGGTTTCCATATTCTACTTTTCCCACGCTGCGCTGGGATGCGATCTTGCCAGATGTGTGTGTCGGGTGTTTTACGACAGGAGTGGAAAACAACATTAAGAATTTCCACTCCTTGATGGTTTCGCTTCTATGCGGGAGGGATATTTGTTTGCTGTGTTAACTCCTCTCGTCTTAAATGACTTTGTCCGCAAAGTCGATTGGATGTCGATGACTGCTGTTCTTTGGATGGTTTAACTTTGATGCTGTCTTTGGTTTACTGGAGAGATAACAAAAGATAATGATAATTATCAGGGTCACAATTACCGAAGTTCAATGGCTCCGAATATATTGAATTTCCAATTAAACAAATCGTGTCCTTCGTGCAGTAACTGGAGCTACTCGCGGTGTTTCAGAGTGAGCTGTTGCAAGTATTCGACCGGGGGAGCGTCTATCAGGTGGTGCTCATCGATGTGAAGTCCAATAGTCGGGTAGAACGTGTTTCCTGGTGCGATAATCTCCAAATTTGCGTAATATTCTCCATTGATTCGTAAACTGCAATTCCCGAATTGTATTAGGAACGAACCGGTCAGAGTCTTATTAGCGTTGCTGCAATTTGATGTGACATCTGCGACAGCATCGTTTATTAGTTCTGTGGCTTCATCTATTCGTTTTATTAGACCGTTGGAATAAGTGTTTTTGACCGTACAATTAGAGTGGATGCACTCTGGGGTATGGCTTAGCATCGATTTGTCACACAAGAAATATTCACCGATATCTTTACAACCTTGATTGAGTTCGCAAGTTTCAGCATCATTTCTTAAAAGGTAATTCTGTTTCATCGTGATTCGTTTGTCGTTTCTAATAATGGAATCAATGTAGTTGTATTCAAAAATTGTTTTTGTTAACTGTGGATCTTTTAGTAAATAAGCTAGGTGAGTTGAAATCATCGTTACTTGTGCGGTTGATCGAGAGAGTAGTTGCTCGAATGATACGATATGGATGTCGTGTTTGTTTAACTGTGCTTGTATATTTTCTTTTTCCATCCTAAGCAGTCGGTTGGTAATGTCCGTTATTGTTTCTATACGGCGACTTATCACCTCGTTGATCACAACATGATTATTGTTTTGTTGAATGAGCGTATTGAGATTTGAGATGAGGATTCTCTGATCATCGGCGTCGGCTGTTCTGGATATCAATTTCCATGCGGTTCCTATAGCATTCAATCGTCGAGAATGTCGTGGAGTGGCTGGTTTTAATTTTACAAAGGTTTCCGACAATCTATCTTTCTTAATTTCAATTGGCTTATACAATGGATTGTATATGTTATGATCTTCTTTTATCTTAATGGGCTAATATCTACTTGCACGTTTATTATTAGTGTGCGCTTTTTCGTATGTGTAAGTATTTGTTTCGTATGATTGGTAAGTTTTTGGGATAATCTTTTCTTCTTTCTCTTTAAAACGTTTCAAACATTTTTTATTGTTACGGTTTCTAATCTCTGTTAGTGTTTCGTTTGAAAAGTCATTTGTATTCTCTCCTAAATAAATATTTCTTGATGTTTTTTATAAAAGAGTGTATAGACTTTTATATGTGTGTGTTGCTTCTTGAATAAGACTTTAAACAGTAATGTCAGGATTGAATGACTTTATATATCTAGCTATTTTTCTAAGTGTAGACTTTCTACTTGACCGTTAGTCTCAGATTTATTAACGGGTGTTTTGAAAAGTTTTCTAAAGAAAAATTGAATATTGAAGCAAATACCTATATCTATATGTATTATTTCTCCAGGATGAGTATGAGTTTTGACTTGAAGAAATTGTTGAGGTTTTGTTTATTTTATTTTTATAGTTCATATTTTTTGTTTTACAAATCTAGTATGTTTTCACATGTTGCATTATTTGTGTTTTTGTTATTTTCAAAACTAACTTGTGCATTTGTGAGAAGTATTTTTTTTATTTGTTCTGAATTTTCTTTAGTATTTCGATTAACGAAATTGAGTGGTTTTTACTTCTTCTAATTGTTCTTCTTCACTATTAAGATCTATTATACGGGTTTTGGAAAAACTTTAACTTTAGCTTTAAATATTTTTGAGTAATATTGTTCTTTATGAATTTCCTGAATATTTCACATAGTTGGTTCGTTTGTAAAAATGCCATTCATTATTGCGGTATTGAAAAATTGTTTTAATTTCGCTTTAAGGAACTGCTTTGGGAAGCTCGGTTCCGTAGGGATGTGTCTGTTATGTCTTTCGAATGGGACGATGTGCTGATCTGTTGATCTTTTTCCGATTTGAAAGATTAACTGGTTACGAAAAACGTTTATGGGAGCTTCAGTTAATGGTAAGAAACAACTATCGTCGTCATCAGCCGAGTGTTGAGTGGGAGTTAAGGATTTGATTTGGATTCGAGATAGCGCGTCAGCTACGACATTGGATTTTCCGGGTTTATAGAACATTTGATAATCATGTTCTTCGGGAAAGGATTTTTGTTAATTTTTGGAGAAAGTGTGAACGATGAAAGTGTGGACGATGATCCGTGAAGATGTTTTGTTGGTTGCGTAATTTTCTTCTGTCCTGGAAATAAAAGTTATTGGACGTTCACCGTCGTAAAATTGTTGAGAAAGCACAGATCCTAGTGCTTTATCGCAAGTAGTAAGGAACGGTTTTCTGAAAAAGCTAGAACATCATTAGATTAGTTAAATTTGTTTTTTTATTTGGCTGTGGCCATCCTCTCCTCTTAAAAGTTTTGTCAAAGGCTTCTTTTACAAAACGTCTATAATATCCGGATAGTCTGAGGAATCTTAAATCTTTTTCAAAAAAATTGGTTTTGGATATTTTGAATGCATTTGACTCTATTCATGTTTGGTTTAAGAACTTTCTGGAACGATAAATCCTAGAAATTCGATTTTGCTTTTCAAAAATTCTGATTTATCAGGCTAAATTTTGAATTTTCGCAGTGTTTTAAGGATAATTTTTAAAATTTCCAACTGCTCGTGGAACGCTTTTACAAAAATAATGAAATCATCAATGTGAGCATGACAATATTTTTCAATATGTTCTCGTAGTATATCACCTATTACTCTTTGAAAAATAGAAGGTGCATTTATCCGTTTAAATGGTAATCGAATGAACTCGTATGTGCTGGAAAAAATCACTTTATCGAAACTCAAAATGATTGATTTTGAGTTAATACACTATCAAAATTCTTTTTTCTAGAAGGAATATGAATATCATTGGAATAAAAATTCATTGATACTAAGCCGCTGAATTTCGATGTTGCTGTGTATTCGTTTTGAGAAATTCATAATGCGTTACAAAAAAAAAATCAGAGCTGAATATTATTATGGCAGTGAATATGAATATCAGTTTCAGCGCCTTGCACTGAATATTTATATTCTAGTGGATTGGGAGGCAACAGATTGCAGAAGGCTTTGTGATGACAATTTCCTTTAATGTAGAGATAATTGTTTGTGCGATTTGCGTTGAAATCAAACGTTTATGGTGAAAACAACGCTTAGTGAAAATATCAACACCTCGAGATATAACTGACATTTTTGATATTGAGTATCATTTTCGAATTCGTTGATATTGATATTTGATATTCAGTTTTAGAGATGGAATAAGGATTATCTGTTCCAATAATATCGTGACTGGATATTGAAATTGATTTTCATGCTGATAAATATCAGCTACATGGAGAGCGAGTTGATATTCAATTTTATGAGTATCAACTGATAATTTTAAGCACTGAGTCATATTTGCCATTGTTGGCAGAGAATGCCATTTTTTCTATATTTTATTGTGACATTGGGATCTGGTGAAATCCAGATGTTAGGGCTAACGCTGTGAAATAGTTATTGTTAGCTAAAACAGTTGAGGTATCAGGGATAGGATATTTATCGCTGATAGTCTTTGGATTGACTTCTTGGTAGTTTATAACTAGTCAATACCTCTTTTTATTTGATTGATCCAGTCGGGATGGTCTTATTATGCTGTCATTTAGTAGTTTTTCAATCTGTTTATTAACTGTCTTAAGTCAGAAGTTGAGTGATTGAGGGTATGAATTATATGGCAAAGGAAATGTTTGAACCATGACGAATTAAAAATGTCTGTATTTTGTAGGGTCTTGAAAAAGGATAAATATTATTTAAAACGTTGATAGAAGAGAAAAAACACTATTGTTCTGTTATTTTTTGTGACTGTAAAGCCGAAAAAAACTCCATACAATCATATTCTTCAACTATCCTGTAACGCTTCTCATATTCTGTTAAACTGTTTACAATTTAAACAATCTTAAAAAATAATTTGAAGATGTTTGATGCATTTGTATTGCATTTATTACTAGTTCAGTTTATAAAGTCGTACAATTTGTCGTCAGAGCAAAACTTCGATTCAGTATTAATTACTGAAAAATCAATTAATTGAAATTAGCTAACTAGATTAGTCCGTCAGTAGTTCTGGTTTCTGCAATCATCTTTGTGGTGAAAGGCGATTTGTCGTCAGGACTGAGATAGTCAAGAGGTATTTTTTTTAAATTTTGCTATTTTTGCTGGGTTATTCAACAGCTGTTTTTTATAATCTGGCTAGTGATCGTTGCGAATTTGTATTTTGTTTATTTCGTGAAGTGTATGTTGATGAATTTTGATATGTCAATAACTACTTCTAGTTCTCGTAAAGTATTGCAAATTTCTCACTCTTTCGAATGCGATGAATTATACAAATACGAATACTTCGCCAGAATCGTCGCGAATGTAAATTTCATCTATTTTGTCAAATAAACTTAACTTACGCACGGTCAAGCAATTTATGCTTGTCAAAAGTTAGCACTGCGTTTTGTTACCAGTGGAACACACGATTTAATGTCGGAGGATTTTAATTCTTCTAGGTGTATGAATTTAACCAGAATGTTTGATAAAAATAATTTAAATTCACTTCACTTTGTTGTTATTAGTTACTACTTTGTTAATTGGTTATTATTTTTTATTTATTTTGATTTTCACTTGTGTTAGTTTTCTAAATAGATGTTTGATTTTTACTTACAATATAATTCTGAACATCTCGTGGGTATGCCACGGAGACTGCGGGACACGTAGACTCCGTTTCCAATCCTCTTCCAGTGGAAAATCTGGAGATCCTTTCAAGCGCGTGTTCAGAGTGTTGACGGGTCCTATTATCTTGTTGATCTCGACCAATTGCCGGGTTGCAATTGAAACCAGGTCGAGGTGGAACCAGCGTGTGACTTTCTGTCCTCCCAGTACGACCGGTAGTTTTCCTTTTCTCCAGATACGAGTTTCTAGCTGTTCTGGATACTCCGGGACCAGACTCGTACGGCTGCAGAGTGCGGTCAGACCAGATTTTGTCAAAGATGACAGATGCGGAAATCCTCTTACAGTTCCGCTATCTGGTGCAAGATGTTTTTCCAAGCGGTTGCGAAACTCTAGCGTTGCAACTCTACTTGGCGGTTTCACTGCACTTTTCACAATTTAACTTAATTTCACACTACTGGTCCCTATTCGGGCGCCAGTTAATGAAAAGACATGGTGAACTTAAGGAAAAAGGACTTACGTCCTCTTTATTCACTACCGAGTTACAAACTGATTTTCCTTATTTCTAGCGCTCCTAGCCTAGCTGCTACCTCTACGCGGTTATTCCTACCTCCCACGCTGCATCGATCGGTGCACTGGAATAGTGGAAAGCGGAGAGAGTGATAGCGTGGTTTCCCACGGTTTCCATATTCTACTTTTCCCACGCTGCGCTGGGATGCGATCTTGCCAGATGTGTGTGTCGGGTGTTTTACGACAGGAGTGGAAAACAACATTAAGAATTTCCACTCCTTGATGGTTTCGCTTCTATGCGGGAGGGATATTTGTTTGCTGTGTTAACTAACGGCCATTGATTCATCTACATTTATCTCTTTTACACTATTCTTCTATCTCCATTAATTTGAGAGATATTTCAGATTTAATCTGAATGCTGTTGAATGCAGTTTAATTTTTAATTAATTTTAATGTTGAACACACCGTGAAACTTCGACGTCCCTTGCCGTACTTGCTCGATCGTACATTGCACATAGCGGCGCATTATGTCTCTATGGAGACAAACACACAGAGTCAACAAACGCAACTCATCAACATTATTTTCTCGAACCAACCATAGGTGTTCACGTGGTGATATCAGTAAAGTCTGCGTCATCAGTTCTGTTGGCACTGGGTTCTAATCCCAAAGTTTTGTTATTAATCACTTTTTTTTTAATTACAATCAATAAAGCTTGTGATTAATGGATGTTTGCTTCATGCGATCCCAAGTGGTTACGTGGAGGTATGAATAAAGTGTGCGATACGAATGCGGTAAACTTTGGGTTGTATTCCACAATAAACCAACTTTTTTTTCATAATGCAAATCAGAAAATAACAAGATGGGAATTATAAAAGAAAACTGAATATTAAATTGATAGACTAAATATCTTTTTTTCAAATTGCAATCAGTTATGACAGAATTATTCAAGGTTCAAATACTGAGCATACACTTAAAACATTCGATAAAATTTTACCGAAATCTAAGCTGCTGAACGTTCAATGAAAATTTCGATAATGCATATTGACCTTTACGGATTCACGTTCAAACGTTCAGCTGTTTAGACTTTGATAAAATTTTACCGAATCCGGTGTTTTGTTAAGTGTGCAGTCGTGGAAGAATCATGTATCCAAAAAGGTAGTTTTTTATTAAATTTTTGATTGTCATATCAATCCGCGCAGTGAGCCTTATGAATATTATGACGACAATTGAGGATAAAATTTTATCGTGAAATATGATATGTATTTTTATTATTTTTGGGCAGTATTTACCAAATTTTATATTTTTTTAACAAAAGCAAACATGTAGAAGTCGACTTAATGTGCTGAATATTTGTTATAACACAAACAATTTCGAATATGTTTTTGAGTTTATCGCATAGATCTTGGGGGCGTAGTACTTTTTACACCATATTTTTTACCTTATTTCAAACATTTATTTCTCAATAATGCGAAAAGCCAATCGAATCAGGTTTTTTGCATCTAAAACATTACATTTAATACTAATATTTACAATTTTGTTTTCATATGAGAACCTCTTCCCCTTTCCTCTACGGCTCCATGAAGATAGTCATTCAAAAAAAAAACATGAATTGCGGTAGCATGGATTGGCGCTGGGGGGCTTATCCGAATTGAAAAATTCCAAAACGATATGAAAGTATATTAAATTATCTCGTGTTTGACCCATCCTTTTTTTTTAATTCGAACGCATAATAAAATGGCGGACATTCAAACATAAAATTAAGAATTTTAGTAAAATTGACTTTAAACATTTCTAAAAAATACAAAAAATGCAATATCGAAAAAAAGCATGGGTCAAACACTAGACAATTTTGTTGGATTTCAAACGAAAAAAGAATCATGAGAATTGCTTGAGCCGATATTTATAGTACCGACTTTCAAAACCTCTTGAGATATTTATGGTACCGACTTTCGAAACCTGGTTTCGAGAAACACGGCGTTGAAGTTTTTATTCGCAGTGTAATCGCTCCAGACATGCACGGTACAAATAGCTGTAACTTTGTCAATTTTTGGAATTCATCCAAATGACTTCAATCACATATGGCCAAAATGTTAATCTTTCGAAATAATCAAAAAAAAATATTCGGTTTTTATAAATTGAAAAAGTACTATGCCTTCTTAATGCGTTTTTGTTCGATACCTACTTTTTGATTCGAGCATCTATTCTAACTTCAAAACGCTGTCGTACCCCAGCAGAATTATTTATTCCTTAGACTTAGGTAATTAAATTTTGGCAATAACTCGCAATCTGAGTAGGCCAGGAATCAAAACTAATGACAGTTGCGTCTATACCCTGCACTATTTTTACAAAATGTATTCTTCAATAGAACTGGCAGACATGCACTTTGTGTATGGGTTTTGTAACGGATCTGCGGAGGCAGCGAGACGCGAGTATCGTCGGCGTTTTCCAGATCGACGCTTACCCTCTGCAGGTAAGGTGATATTATGTTTTTTTTTAAATAAGGTTTACCACAAAACAGTCCTTATAGATTCGTTCTCTAGAACGCATCGTCGAATGAGGGAAGGAACACTCTTTTCTTCTTCATTGTTTGCTGAACAACCACGACGCCGTATTTCGCCAGCGGTGGAGGAGGATATCCTGGCTGTAGTGGAAAACAATCCTTGTATTAGTACTAGAAGAATTGCCATGCAGCTAGGACAATCTCACTGGACGGTATGGAGGGTACTGCACTCCGCTGGAATGCATCCGTACCACATAATGCCGGTCCAGGGGCTGCTCGATACCGACAAACCGCGAAGGGTGACCTTCTGCGAGCTGATGGTCGAAAAGGATGCCAGAACTGAACATTTTTTAGAAAACATTCTATGGACTGACGAAAGTACTTTCACGCGTGAAGGGTACTTCAATGTCCATAACGAGCACAGCTGGTCAGAAGGGAATCCGCGTTTGGTGAAGCCAACGCGTTTTCAGAGTCGATTTTCCGTAAATGTATGGGCCGGTATTGTTGGTAATCGGCTTATCGGCCCATACATTTTCGAAGGTACGCTTACTTCTGCTGTTTATCTCGATTTTTTAAAGAACGAGCTCCCAATCTTGCTGGAAGATGTCCCATTACGAACACGACAGCGACTGACATTCCAGCAAGATGGAGCTCCGGCACATTCCACTTTAACCGTAAGAGAACAACTGAACTTAGTGTTCCGTGAACCTTGGATAGGTAGAAATGGGCCTATTTTGTGGCCTCCACGTAGCCCGGATTTAACTCCGATGGATTTTTTTTGTGGGGGTTTATGAAAGCCGAGGTCTACAAAGTACCAATCAACACAAGAGATCAGCTCATCACGAAGATCTTTGCTGCAGCAGAAGTGGTCCGAAATAAATTAGAAGAAATTAGTATTTCTGATGAAGTACGACGAAGAGTTAATAAATGTATCGAAGTCGGTGGTGGACATTTTGAACAATTTTTAAAATAAAAATAATAGAACATATCTTTTTGTACAATTTTATTTAAAATAGCAAGCATGCAAAAAAATACTCTGTTTATAAAACTCACTAACTATTTTCCCAGAGAGTATAACATGTCGGTTATATCTGACATTAAAATACACCACCGGTACGGCAAAACAAAGAGATGAAATTAGATCTCCTTAGGGTTGGGATACCGGGAGTACCGGAACCGGGAATACCGGTACTACCGACTAATTTTCTAGTACCAAAATACCGGTACTGGCATAAGAGAATACCTGTACTTTCGGTACTGATCAATTATGAATTTTTTGAGACATTCGTCTATAAAATCGAAAATTAGCAACAATTTAAAATAATTTCCGGGATACGAGCAACCTAAGTGGAGATCGGGTAACCAACCCCGGTGCAAACTAGGTCGTAAACGGACAGGGCACACATGCTTCTGCTGAGTGTTGGCAAAAGGAACAGCCTTGTCAGCCGTGAGCCTCTGTCTACAGGTTAGGGATGGCTCACGACGGTGATCCCACTGCACGGCGAATCGCCGTTTTCGTATGAGGTATGAGGTATGCGGCTGTATCCCAGGTTAGGGACGGCATGCAACAGCGACTGATCCGGAGCGGGCAGCTGACTTATGATACACTGTGTCTCACCAGCTATACCCAAGACGACAGCCCTGTCCGCAAGACTATGCATTGCAGCCCCAGTAAGGCGGTATGCTTGCAATTTCAGGACTCTACTTAAACCGGCGTGCGGTTATCCAGGCAAAAGAGCTGTAGAAGATGAAGGTCGATGTTGCAGCCATCCAAGAAGTGCAATGGCCGAAGATGGGAAAACGCAGATTCCGTGCAGTAGATCCTATTGCGAGTACGACATTCAAGTATCACATCACACAGCGGCGGCAACAAAGCAGAGCATGGAGTCGGATTCGTACCCGTTGGATGAGCGCTGTTGACGTGGATGCTAGAGCAGCGAGTGTCAGGGGCGACTGGAGAGCGACAAGACCGAGAAATGTGGAGACGGCTCCTGAGCTCGGCATGGATTCGATAAGCGGATTGTCGCCGAAAACGTAAAGTAAAGTAAGTAACTTTATTAACCGTTATGTGTGCTACAAAATACACCTTAAGCAGGGCGACAAGGGTACTCGGATTCCCAAAATTGATATTGTTATTACATTAACAATTTTAAACCGATTTTGATGAAATAGGTGTCATTTGATTCGTTTATTTATCTTGTTTTAAATTCTCTGACCATTTGGCCATTAAAAACATATGGTACCCGAAAATCCGGAGTTTCGACAGAGTATCCGCAGTGAGGTAGAGAACTGATTGTGTTGCAGGAACATCAGTCATGCGGATGTCAAAAGTCTAGAAATTCATACAATGAACTATTTCACAATAAAGTTTTTTTTTGTATGCCAGAAGGGCACTGGGTTTAAAAATGCCACTGCGACAGTCACGAAGATTGTCTTTTGTGGCTGGCCCCGATTGCTGTACACAGTCTACGGATTGCTCATGCCCATTGATGGAGTTGAGCTGGGTTGTAAGACTGTGCCCCAATTAGGTATTACATGGTTAATAAAACCAACTACCTTCTTGGGATGAAGTTTCCATACTGAGTATGGAGTTAATAGGTAGCTTCCGAAGAAGCTGAACCTGGAAGACGCAAGAGCTCCACAGGAGCAGAGCAAGTGCGCTGAACTTTCTAGTTCTAAATTGCAAAAGCGGCACATGTCGGTTAAGACCTTGCCAATTCTTTTTAAATAGTAAAGAGTAAGACAATGTCCGGTGAGGAGTCCCGTGTTTGTGCGCAGTTCCCTACGCGTTAAGGTAAGTAGTTTGTTAACTACTGCAGGGTCTGGGTAGATAAACTGTTTAGCTTGTCTACAGCCGTGCGCTTTATACCAACTGGATGCTATTTCTAGCTTTTCCCAGGTCAGTCATTCAATTTTGACTGCGGATATGGAGGTGCCCAGAAATGGTTCGGAGCCAATGAACTGATGAGCTGATCCTTGTCTCGCTAGGCTGTCGGCAAGCTTATTGCCCTCGATTCCGCAATGTCCAGGCACCCAGAATAATGAAACTTTGTTCTGGCGGGAGAGCTCCCTCAAGATTGTGCTGCACTCCCAAACTAATTTGGATGCACATTTGGTGGACTTGAGAGCCAGTTGTGCATCCTGGCTGTCCGTGAAGATTCCGATTTTAGCATACCTATACTTTCGTTTTAGACATATCTTGGTGCAGATGTATATTGCATATACTTCTGCTTGAAAAACGGTGGGCCACTTTCCTAATGAGATAGTTTCCCTGATATCGGGTCAGTAGACTCCAGAGCCTGTGCAAGTCCGATCCATCTGTAAAGAAGCAGATGGTACCGGATGGAAGAACAGGCCGTCCATTGCTCCATACAGCGCGATCAGTAACAATTACACTGTACGGAACATCCATGTTAGGCCGTGCAGTCAGAGCAGTCAGTCAGAGATTGTCGTTACTAGGGGTGATAGTTTGAACTCCCTTAGTACGCGAAGGTGACCATTTGACAATGAGTACCACGTCTTCGGCGTACGCAATGACGTCATGGCCATGCTGTGACAGCTTGTGCAAGAGTGGGGAGTGGGGAGAGAACTCCTCCTTGAGGACATCCTTTGATCGCTGAGATTGTGATCGACTTATCTCCCAATAAGGCTGTGATTTCCCTGCTTGACAGCATTGCTTCAGTCCAGCTCATTGTCGGCTGATTAGTTCCTTTGTTAAGGAGAGCCGTTGTAATTGAGGCGAATGACGTGTTAGCGAAGGCACCTTCAATGTCCTTTTGGACATTCAATCTGTTCAACTTTTTGGAGTCGCGCCGCCACAGGCAGAGTCTGGATGCTTTCGCAAAACTTAACTCTGGACAGGGACGTAGCCAGAAAAGTGTCCCGGGGGGGGGGGTTAACCAAAAAAAATCGGGCATAGAGTAACCTTAAGCAGTTTATTCAACAAATAAGGATTTAAAAATCCAATTGAAATAAAATCAGAAAAATGTTAAAATTTTACCTTTCCGTTGGCATTGAGGTATGTTGTACGTTCGAATCTCGGCTGTGAGAGGCTGTAAGAATACATACATTCAAGTCTCTTCGAGACGCGGCGAGGGTCGAGACAAGCTGGCAAGTTATCATGCATGCTTTTCAAAATCGCTCTTGAAGGGGTGATTCGACGAGCAGATATCGAATCAAGAAGTTTTATTTTCAGAAATGTAGCAAACTTTTTGGCTACGCAAACTACGCGGTTAAATATTAAAACCAGAAACTTTGCCACGGCGTAGGCTATTTGCACTGGATTGAAAGCGGAAGCTAGGAGGATTGCGTCGAAGGCCAAAACATGTATGGTAGAGGCTCAAACGAGACCAACGTGCGCTTTTCGCGAACGGTAATTGTTGACACGGACGAACCAGAAGTGGTTCATGAGTTCATGTATGTAGGATCGCTGGTGGCCGCGGACAGCAACACAAATGAGGAGATCCAGCGACGTATTCAAACAAGACATCGAGCGTACTTCGCCCTTCTCAAAACGGTACGATCAAGAGACATAAACCACCGTACGAAGCCGACAATATACAAACAACTCCTTACTAGACCGATAGTTTTAAGGATTTGACAATGCGCACTGAGGACATACGTGTCCTTGTGGACGATATTTGGTGGAGTACAAACTGAAAGTGAAGAGTGGCGGAGGGTACATGAATCAAAGGCCACAAACACTACTGGAGGACATTACTAACGGATTTGAAACGTCTTAAGGAAAACAGTTTTATTTAACAACCCCACCGGCACCCAGAACAGAGGGACTCAACGTTCGAGATGGCTCGACCAGATCTAAACCGACATTCTTTTATTTTTAAATAAAAAAACTGCACTTCAAAATTGCCTGAGAAATTGGCGACGAGTAACCCAAAATCGAGTTGAATGAAAGTTAAAACAGCACAAACCACCCCAGTTCTAAGCTGCTGACAACGATGACGAGGATAGTACAACCAGCCCCACAAATTTTGTTGTGCTCTGAACCAGAGCCCAGCAACGAAACAAATAAATGAAGCTGACTTTTTTTTACCTTCGCATCATACATGAAGCGACTGTTTTCATTTGTTGAACAGCAAGCGTCAGCTGAAGTTGATGATTGTTTCAAATGACGACAACTGAAAGTCGGGCACGATTTGTCGATGTTGACTAGGTTAAATATTTTATACGTTGTTTTGTAGAAATTGTTACTCAAATTTAATTCATTTGCGTTAAAAGCTACTGATCTTCTACTGAATATTTGATAGAAAAGTTAAAAGAAACTTTAAAACCGATCGTCATGGTGAAGTGAAGTCCGTTTTACTGAAGCTGATTAAACCCAGTTTTAAAGCAGAGCGGTGTTGCTCCAGTTGAAACTGAAGCTTCATTGTCGAAGGACAATTTGCAATTGACGGTGACAATGTCAGGCCCTGCGCTATACTGAGAAATTTTAAACTTGAAAGTGTTGAACAAATTTTCTTCTCCCATAACCCCCCCGTCGCTACGCCCATGCTCTGAACTTTCTTTTGGCTTTGCGAAGCTCTGTGTCATATTTGGTGAGAGATGCCCTATAGGCCTCCCAATTAGACGTGATCTTAGCCCTGTTGAATAAACGCCTAGCCTCCCGACGAAGGTTGCTGAGCGATTCATTCCACCAGAGCACGTCACAGCAGACTGTCCGCGTGATTAACGGACAGTTTGCAGTATAAGCATCAATAATCATACTCTGCAGGTCATTGACTGCACCGCCCAGCTCAGCTGGTGTGCGTAAATTAATGTGACAGGAATTCCGAGAGTTCCCCAGATGTTCTCTGAATGAACTCTAGTTGGTTTTCTTCGGATTTCTGTATTGTTCACTCCTGAGAGAGTTTGCCTCAATATCAAAAAAAGATTACTGTGAAGAGCGCCCTGGTACTCCACAGGCTCCGTTAGCGGCTGAGTATTTATAGAAGCCCCCCTCCCCACCATTCATCCCTCGGCATGGGTCGCATGACACCTTGGATTAGGGGTTTTATCCATTTTCGTTTTACATTATAGCCATGGATAACAGCTATTAAAAACCTTTCTCCTTAGGGGCTTTGGAACCTCTGTTCTGGTTCCGAGTATTTTTGGTTTATCCGAACCTATTCCTACTGAGATCCGTCATTTGCAGGCGGAGAATTTACACTCAGCCTTCGTATGAGTGCCCTCTTCTCTGTCCGCATACGACCCTATTTTCCACCGGTTGTCCGATTTCTACTAAGGAACGTATCCCGGATGGTACTACGAGAAAGTAGAGATAGGAGTTGCTGAATAAGAGGCTGTAGAACTTCACGGAAGTTCTGGAGCGCATTATTCGGCCATTTACCATCCAAAAGTCTGGTCTCTCTTCAAATGTTGAATAAATCTTTCGCCTTTTCATAATGAACATACCAACATACAAAGAAATATATGCTGAATCCATTTCAAAAATAGTTTGGATGTAATTTTGCAGTTATTTTGTATTTCAAGTGGATTGAGTAGGACCATTTTTTTGCGTTGTAACGTCACGAAAAAGGTGTACTTTTTCGCTTTCGCAGAAAAGTACAAATTCGAACAATCTAATAATCCGTATTCTCTTTGTACTCATAATTACCTTTAAAACGGTGCCTAAAGAATGAAGTTAAGTTAAGTAGAACCTAAATTACAACTGATTAAAGCTCGCGTTGTAACGTCACGGCAGACAGCCGGACGGATTCAAAACAATTGAGATATAAGTAATAGCATCAAAACCTTAAGATATAGCATAATAGTTGCTTCAGAAAAGTTTCTTCATTTAAAAAGCACTTTCTAGTGATGAAAAAACATTTGGACATTAGGGTGTCCCTAAGCAGATACAAAAATTATTTTCTCTATTTCAAGTCAGAGATGATTGCTGTCTACAGAAAATTTGTAGAGAAACTAATTTCAAGAAATTTCGTTGAATTCTGAAGGTTTCTATTTCTTACATGAAAAAAGTTATAGAGCCAAACTCTTAGGGACACCCTTAAAAATAGTTTTTTTCGATCTATCTCTTTAATAACACTTCGTACGCCTTTTAGATGTTCTGAGAAATTGGTAATCGAATTAAATTGCACATTTTTGTCGAAAATAGTAGAGATCTATCTACTTCCCTTTAGGAGCTATCCCTTGTTTCTTTTATTTCTACATGTTCACCTACGGTTGCCTTCATAATACCTTTTTTTAGATTTTCCACAATGTTCTACCCTAAGTTGTACATGGTGGAATACAGCATAAATTGATTCACAAAAAAACAAGTGAGTTTAGCTGCTCATAGCTGCTCTCCCCCGAGATACACCCCCTTAAAGATTACATGTACAATTAAAAAAAAGCAGTGATAGCTTCTAAAGGGAAAAGGATAGAGCTCTACTATTTTCGACAAAAATGTGCAATCTGATTAGATGACCAATTTCTTAGAACATTTGCAAGGTATACGAAGCGTTATTAAAGCGCTAGATGAAAAAAAAACTATTTTTAAGGGTGTCCCTAAGAGTTTTTCTCTATAACTTTTTTCATGTAAGAAATAGAAATCTTCAGTGTTCAACAAAGTTTCTTAAAATTAGTTTTACTACAAATTTTTTGCAGCCACCAATCATTTCTGACTTAAAATAAAGAAAATATTTTTTGTATCTGCTTGAGGACACCCTAATGTCCGAATATTTTTTCACCGCTAGAAAGTGCCTTTTTAATGAAGAAACTTTTCTGAAACAACTATTATGCTATGTCTTAAGGTTTCGATGATAATACTTGTCTCACTTTCTTAGAATCCCTCCCACTGCGCGCGGTAATTTGTGAACAACCCCACAATTACGTAGTCAAAATAGTGAAAGACAAACTAACAACACGTTTTTGGATTATCTCTTATATACAGAAGGCAGCAACAGCGATAATTAACGAATATGAACTGAACAGATTTTTCGTGACGTTACAACGGAGCTACGACCCTCTCTGTGTAAAACAGAGCGTTGTAACGTCACGAGAAGTAAAAGCTCGTTAAAAATTAACTTCACTGATTATCGGAATTCTGTACATGGCAAGTTGTTCAGTATTCATCTCTTATCAAATCATAGAAGAAAAATTTTGGATAAAATTTGAAAGAGCGCAGAATTTTCATGTTTTTGAACAGAAGAACCAACAGACGAATTTCTGGCGCGTTGTAACGTCACGTTACATATTTGCTTTCCAAAACAATCTAGGTAAAGCAAATACTATTAATTTGTACACTTTTAATAGGAAATTTTATGCTCTTTCCAAATATATAATAATATTTGGGGGTTTCTCAACGATTTTCCCAGCTGAAGCACAAATACTGTGCAAAGAAGAGTCAAAACGTTGTAACGTCACGGCGGAATGTGTCTATAGTAAATCATAAAATTCAAAGAATTTTATCTTTTTTTAAAAAAATAACACCTTCACCATTTTTGCTAAAAACTTTATGCATATGTGTATATTAAATCGCCAAAGTTTCATCAAGATCCGTTTGCAGCTTTTTTAGTTATGCTTTAGTAAAATTGGTCTGTTTTTAACCTGAATTCGGCTATAACTTATTAACTCATAAAGATAAAGCAAAATAGTCTTCTGCAAAAATATTATTCTCTTACGTATACAAATTTTTGTAGAACATAATATTGAGCTATCTGTTGAGATAAATGAGTTATAAGAGGAAATATGATTTTACGGGTCGTCCATAAACAAAGGTCCACTGCTGACAATACGTAAGAGTTAGAAATTTGGAATGTTTAGAAAAGTTACGTGAAATTAATCTATCTTTAATGTTTTGGAACTAAAAAATAGATAACAAACTTATTTAAAAAATTATTACTTGACTTGTTGTTACGGTATCATCTGAACATTGGACGACCCTTTCAAAAGATGCGTCATGTTTTCATTCAAAAAGTTGCCGAAGACTTCATTGAGCTAGAATATCCCGTTAAGGCGCAATCATTTTTGTCCGTCTAAAATCGCTTTCTGGACCATAGTGCAGTGTTGCGAAACGATCCGATTTGCGATTTGATTTTACCTATCGAGCTGATACCCTGTGGTTTTAACACTTCTCCGGCCCGTAAAACTTGTCCAGAGCGAACCTGGTCAGATTTACCAACGTCCGCCAGCTCGATCACTGCCAGCTTTGTTACCGGCCGCCGATACACTCCGTTTGTCGTTCGTACCAGAGCCTGTCTAATACGACCGTCTTTGCCAGAAATTACTTTCTCCACCATACCACGAATCCACCAATTTCGACAGTATCCATCGACGATGAAGACCATGTCTCCTTTAGCTAAAGGTTTACTGTCTTCAAGCCATTTTGATCGTAAGTTTAGACTAGGTAAATACTCCTTCAGCCACCGCCTCCAAAGTAAATCCGCTACATACTGAGAACGCTTGTACGTACTACGCAATGCTTCTGCTTCGTTAGTAGACGAAATACCAGGGTCTTTCAATCCAGACGAGTTACCGCGCACGAAATGATTCGGTGTGATAGCCTCAGCATCCCAGGATTCCTGCGGAACGTAAACTAGAGGCCTAGTATTGATAATCTCTTCAGTTTCCGCTATAACCGTGAGCAGAGTTTCATCACATAGTCGTTGTTTTGTGCTTAGTGTTGACATTGTAGTCTTTGCTGACCGTACCATCCGCTCCCACACACCTCCCATGTGCGGGGCGGAAGGGGGAATAAAACTCCATCTAGTGCGAGCATTTGTGAAGACATTTGCACAAGCCTTTTCGATTTTTTGGATTTGATCGCGTAGCTCCTTACTCGCCGCCTTTAAATTTGTGCCATTATCCGAAAATATCACGATCGGGGAACCCCGACGCAGAACAAATCTTCTAATAGCCATAATACATGAGTCTGTATTCAAACGATGGGCTACCTCCAAATGAATTGCTCTAATCGATAAGCAAGTGAAGAGCACCACCCATCTCTTCTCAATGTGACGACCCACCGTTACGTCGACCGGACCAAAATAGTCGATACCCGTATAGCTAAAGGGCTTCACGAAAGGTGTTAATCTTTCGATAGGCAACGGAGCCATTCGTGGAGTAGTTGGCTTGCATCTCCGAACTTTACACCACTGACACCGTTTTACTGCTCTTACAACTGCTGAACGAATACGCATAATATAAAATCGTTGATGTACTTCATTCAGAACGGTTTCTCTATTAGCATGTGCATATTGCCGATGGTAGAAATCTAACAGAAGGTCAGTTACAGGGTGATCATTAGGCAAAATAATAGGAAATCGGGTATCATAAGGCACAAAATCAGCAAATCTCGTTCTCCCATCGACTCGTAAAACGTCGTGTTCATCGAGGAATGGGTCACGACGATGCATGATGCTGCTCTTTTCAATACTCAGCCAGTTCTCCCGAGGAAGTTTTTTGTTTCGCATTAAAGTGACGATCTCATCCGAAAAACACTCATTTTGTGCGATTCTCCACAGGACGGTCTCGGCAATTTCGAATTCCTCTTGCTTCAGAGGCACTTTTGTTGCATTGCATGCTCGCAAAACCATCTTCTCCCAGCCGAGTGGTATATCCAGCGTCTCTATAGGAAGATTCTGGCGCTTGCGACGACAGTTTGAAATGAACCGAATTACACAGCAAAGAGTCCGCAATAACACATTCCATCGTGAGAATCGCCTAACCTCGATCAGTTCATCATTTTGTACTGCAGCATGAAATATGTGGCTTACTCGCATCTCTTCCGTAGTTCCCGGCAGGGGTAAATTTTGTTTTGGCCAAAACTCCTCCGGCTGTTGAAGGAACTGTGGTCCACCAAACCATGGCCCGTTTGTGTCAAAGCACGGTCCATTGCCCCACTTAGTTAGCATATCCGCAACATTGACTTTTGTTGGCACCCAACGCCATTCATTTACGTTCGTTTCCTGCAGTATCTCGCCGACGCGAAAGGCCACGAAAGGCTTATATTTTCGATTATCCGATCTTATCCATGACAACACGGTTCGAGAATCACTCCATAGTATGCGTTTCGAAATTACTACCTCATGGTTCGATTCGACTGTGCTAAGCAGCCTTGCACCGAGCACTGCTGCTTGCAACTCCATGCGCGGGATAGATAGCAGTTTCAATGGCGCAACTTTTGTCTTCGCCATCACCAACGGACACACGACGCCTTCGGCTGACTCTATTCGAAAAAACGCAGCGCAGCCATACGCTTGCTCACTGGCGTCGACCATAACGTGAAGTTGCACCCGATCGTAGCTTGCCGACGTAAACCCATTTAGATAACAGCGCGGAATTTTTACCCTTTCGATCAGTGGTAAGAGAGAACGCCATTGAGTCCATTTTACAAAGCTGGCGTCGTCAATTTCGTCGTCCCAATTGCAGCCAGAACGCCACACGTCTTGAATTATGACTTTTCCTTGGATCGTGAATGGAGCTAGCAACCCGAGAGGGTCAAAGAGAGACATTATGCAACTCAGAGCTGCTCGCTTCGTAGGCCGACGTTGTGTCATGAGATAGGATGCAAGGTCATCGCGTATCCTAGTCGAAAACGTGAAAACGTCCTCGCTCGGCTTCCATAGTATACCGAGGACTCGTTCAGATTTATCGTCGTTGTTGTCTGGGAGAGCCACTGCTAGATCGGTCTTCGACTCGCCCAGTGCCTGTAGGAACGCCTTTGAGTTAGCAACCCAATTGCGGATTTCAAATCCGGCTTGAGCATGCACGAATTTAACTTGTTTTGCGATTTGAATGGCATCTTCGACGGTATCAGCGCTATCTAAATAATCGTCGACGTAATGTCGGCGAATTATTGCTCTTGCCGCCTCCGGGAACTGTTCTGCGTACTCGTTGGCATTAACATTCTTTACGTACTGGGCCGAAGCCGGAGAGCATGCCGACCCGAACGTAGCTACATCCATTATATACACGTCAGGTTCGTCCTAAGGGTCTGCCCGGAAAAGGAAGCGTTGCGAATTTTTATCCTCTGCTCTAATGCGTAGTTGATGATACATTTCGCGAATGTCCGCGCTAAAAGCGATGGCTCGTTCGCGAAAGTGTTGGATGACAGCCGGAAGGGACGTGAGCAGGTCCGGGCCAGCGAGCAGCATTGAGTTTAAAGACGTACCGCGTACCTGAGCAGACGCATCCCATATTAACCTCACTTTGGATGGTTTTTTGGGATTGATAACAACACCCAGTGGCAAATACCACACTCGATCCGGATTTGCCATAGCGAGGTCCGCTGATGTGGCTTTGTGTGCATAATCTTTTTTCTGATATCCCTCAATCAAGTCTCTCACCTTTTGATATAGTTCAGGTTGCTTATTTAGACGTCGTTCTAAGCCTCTCAAGCGATTTAGAGCCATGGAAAAACTCTCGGGAAAACAAATATCATCTCTTTTCCATAATAACCCCGTCTCATATCGACCATCGATTTTAACAGTGGTATTTTCCAATATCGTTCGTGCTCTACGATCTGCTTCTGATTCCGGTAGGACCGTTAGAGTAACCCCTACTCCTTCATGGGCAAAGTGCTGCCGGAACATTTCATGCAGCTCTAGGTTTGTATATCCTACATGCTGCCCCACGAAACGAGCGTCAGTAGCGGGATATCCGATTCTGCTTGGTCCACATATGGTCCAACCAAGAACTGATTTGACCGCGATTGGTTCATGTTGACCACCAACCCGCGATTCAAGTGGCGCCAATAGGTGGACGTTATTCAAACCGATCAAAATTTTTGGTTCCTCTCCCTTTTGTTCCGGTACGTACAATCCACGTAGATGATTGTATCGGCTGGTTACAGCTTTGAAATTTATCTTTTGTCTAGGCAAATAAAGCTTTCTTACGGTACGAGCATTTGATAAGACGAAGCATTTTCCTGTTGGATGGCTAGCTATCTCGAGAGACAAACACTGGGAGGCAGATTCTCTGCGAACAATGTTGGCAGTCCATTTCAAGGTTAGTGGTTGAGGAACGCCAGTGATTTCCAATTCACGAGCTAAGCTATCCTCCATAAGCGTGTCGGAGGAACCTTCGTCCAAATATGCAAATGTGGAGATCGTTCTTCTGCCATTAAACAAGGTAACAGGTGCGATCCGAAAAATCACGGATGTTTTAGGTGCTGCGTGTGCATAGTGCTGTACTGCGTCGATTTGACGTTTAGCCGTACCCACTGCACTTCGGTGCACCAACGGATGATGCCGCTGACGGCAGTCGCCAATATTACAGGTAATTTTAAACTTACACCATCCCGTGTGTCATTTAGACAACGCTCGCAGAGTTTCAGACGTTCCATTAATTTTACCCGTTCCGATAAATCCAGACGGCGAAATTTTTCGCAGTTGCGAGTTCGATGACCTTCCTGCTGACATACTCGACAAGCTGATTGTACAGTAAAGGCTTGAACTTCGTTGTGAGTTTGTAGGAATCCTTTCGCCTTATATTTTGTTTTATCATCCATTTTCGTTGGTTGTGTTTTGGAATCCACCACCAATGTTACTTCACTGGCTTCTGCAACAATTTTAGTTGCAAAATTTGCAAAGGTGCGTAGGGTCACCGGGTTTTGATCACGCTTATACTGAACCCACTCTCTTTTCGTCCCAGCGGGGAGCTTGTCAATTAGCTCATGGATGAGAACGGGATTAACTAGGTGATCATTTAACTCGGCAGCTTCCAGGTGGTCGCATAATTCCTGGACTGCCATTCCGAATGGAATAAATGTTTCGAGTCGATCTGCTTGCGGAGGGTTTCTATGACTTGTGGCACAGCTTGAGGGAGCAGCAATCTGCTACGCACAGAATCTAGGGCTGGACCAGCAAGGCACTCGTGAAGCCTCACCAAGTTCTCAACTTGGCTAAATCCGCACGCCTCGATGGAATTTATAGAGCTGCTGTAAAAGAGCGGCCACTCTTCGGGCTTGCCAGTGAACCGAGGTAGTTTTTTCGGGAGAATTTGCCGAGCTGCTCTCTGAGCTTTATTAGGCCCCTTTCCAGTATTAGACTTTGGTTGCTGTGACGAAGCTTTTTCGTCTTCAGTGTCACTTTCCGCGCTGGAGCGTGAACTGCTTCCAGACTCGCATTCGTTGTGAGATAATTCGACGCCGTTCTTTTCGATTACCTTCATTTTGGATTTGGGAGCAGGAACATCTGGATTTCGTTTTGGAGTTTCATCAGCTAGGCGTTGCGTCGAAAGGGAATTTTGTCCAAGCTTTAGTTTTGGAATAGCACCTAGGTTACGGTCTGATACGATTGCTGGGTGCCGTTTTTCCGGATTTTTTTGTTCCAGCATTCCGCCAACAGCATTATCCACTTCTGCATTGGCAAGTCGAACTTTTTCCCGTTGCTCTTCAAACGACTTACACATATTCATTCTCATCTCCAAGAATTGCTGTTCGTCAGCGAGCTGCTTCGCCAACATTTCTTCTTCCTGTTCCATACGCTTCTTCCGCAAATTATGCTCGTGTTGCAGCCTTTTCTGTTTCAAGATTCTGTCAATCTCTAACTTTCGTTCCTCGATTATTTTTTCCTCTTCCATTGACTTTTCTGCTGAGATTAACGCCTCCTCCATTCTACGTAATTCTGCTTCAACACGCGAGCCGGATACAATTGTAGAACTTGACGATGCTGTGATTTTTCCTGTTCCATCCGTAGTAGTTTTAGAGCCATGACTTTTCCCGGAGGTCGGTGGAATGAGATTCGGCGTAGGATTCGAAGAGGACGTTTTTGGCACGGTTGCACTTCCCTGAGCCTTTCTCTTCATTTCCTTCGCGGTGCACTTTTCGCATCTGAATTCTCGGTTTTCCACTCCGGGTGACTCTCCAACACAAAAAAATATAACTGCATACGTCACAAGCCACCATACATTCATTGTCTGCATCTTCACATTTACCGCAACTGGATTCCATCTCAACTTTGAGGTTATTTTCACCAGAATTTTTTGAGAAATTGTTCTGACGATTAAAAGAAACGCTTTCTGAAGTAAATTTAGTGTAATCAAAACTCAAACTGAAATGTATATTTTCCTATCAGTTAAATTTATAAAAAATATGTTTAATTATACGTACAAATTCGTTTCCAAATAACAAAATATTTCGCCAGACCACGCGTTCGTGTACCAAATTACACCTGGATATATGTACTACCAATCTATCTTAATTACAATAATTTTGTTTTCATTTCAAGATTACTTACTGCTACAAATTCCAAGAATAACTTCAATTCGGTATATAATAATGGTGTAAGCAACAAATTGATTATTAATTTTAGAAAATTAATGCTCTTTAGAGCTCACTGCAATAACTATAGCTTTGTCTACTTTTAATCATCGACTGCCTTTTCGTCAAGTCCAGTGTTGCGAAACGATCCGATTTGCGATTTGATTTTACCTATCGAGCTGATACCCTGTGGTTTTAACAGTGTCATAGAAATAAGCAATAAAAGCAGAAGGAAAGAATTATTAAGAGAAATAAAAATATATTAAAACTGTTAATGACGTACATGTTAATACTGATATAAAATATTAATATGGATTGATAGTGTCCTAATAATAGTTGGTATCACTGTTAGGGAAGACTATGTTACATACTGTTTATGTGTTTCCACAACAGTGCAAAGTGCCTTTAGATTGCTCATGTTTCAAAAAGTTTTATTTTGCTTGTAATTTTACATGATAAATTGGGTGTTGTTTATTTCAAAACGCTGCATCTCGGAACCGGCTAAAAATACCTCGGGGTGATGAGTGTTTCTTGAGTAAAAAAGTCCGAGGAACACGATGGTGTTGAAATTTTCGAGATCAAATCGTCTTCATTGAAAGAAAAATGCAAATTTAGTTTTCAAATCGAAAGTACCAATACTTGGCAGCACTGTTGCTAAAAACTGATATCTTTTTCGGATTCCTTGGATAATTTTCCTTGAAAATGCAGAAGAAAGTTTGTTTCTAAACTTAATATCTTCGGATATATAAGAAATATTTACCGATATATACCTTGAAAAATCGTAGATGCACGAAACCAGCAAATGCGTACTATTTTGGAGGCAATATACCGTGAACGTACCATATTCTGCGCAGCTCCTAATTCTGCGCATTTTTCTTTATATATGTATTTTTCAACATTGTGCATAACTATGGCCATTGTGTTATTTTTTTATAAATCTCTGTTGAATATTACGCCATTATTCACAAAAGGGCCATAATATTTGGCAGCGAAATAAATTAAAGTGAAACTGAAAGTATTTTGAACATGTGCATTCCATAACCTCTGTTCATTAACTCCTATTCCTACCTCCACGAGGTGCCGGCTGGGGTACGCAACTTCGGTTGTCGTATGCTAACAGGAAAGGGGGCACAGTGGCTCCCGCCCACATTAAGATGGCAGCCCCATCAGCGGGATAAGGCCCTTAAGTTAACAGCCTACTGTACCAGAACACACAAAAAGTTAATGAAAATGAAAGAAGAAATCTCTCCGGATTATTGGCAACGACCTTTAGCATGAAAACACGGACACGAATCGGAACATGGAATATACTGACCCTTGCCCAGCAGGGCAAGCTGGCTCAACTTGCAAGGGAAGCTAGCCGTCTGAAGCTTGAAATCCTGGGGCTGAGCGAGGTCCGCTGGCCGGGTACTGGCGAACACAGGACATCATCCGGGCAAGTCTTGCTTTACTCTGGCATACGAGGTGAAAATGCTACTCGAGAAAGAGGAGTTGGATTCCTACTGAGCCCAGGGGCACGTGCGGCCCTGATGAAGTGGGAACCAATAAATGAGCGAATAATCGTTGCCAGATTCAGAACACGGGTTAGTAACCTTACGGCAATCCAGTGCTATGCGCCAACAGATGCTGCCGACCTGCAGGAGAAAGAGAGCTTTTACAGCCAGCTGAACAGCGTGGTTGAGAAAATCCCGAAGGGGGACATGCAAATTCACATGAGCGACTTCAACGCGAAGATTGGCTCAAACAACGCGGACCTTGAACGCGTCATGGGACGCCATGGCCTAGGAGAGATGAGCGAAAACGGGGAGCTGTTTACAGAATTCTGTGGTAATAACGACATGGTCATTGGTGGATCGCTCTTCCCCCATAGACCAGTACATAAAGTCACGTGGGTTTCCCGCGACGGCCGAACAGAAAACCAAATCGACCACATCTGCATCAGCCGGAAATGGAGAAGGAGCCTTCTTGATGTACGCAACAAACGCAGCGCTGACATTGCATCCGACCATCATCTTGTTATCGCTGAGATACGTCTGCGCGTCGCACGTGTCCAACGACGGGAGGAGAAAGTTGGGTGCCGCTACGACGTCCGCCGATTGGAGAATCCTGAGGTGAAAAGGGCCTTTGTTGAACAACTTGAATCTCGAGCCTCGGAGTTGCCATCTAGTGGAACCGTCGAAGAGCAATGGACCGGCATCAAGAACGCCTTCATCACGACCAGTGATGAAACCCTCGGCAAAGCGCGCAGTGGGCGGAGGGAGTGGATTTCGGATGAAACTTGGAGGAAGATCGACGAGCGGAGAGAGGCGAAAGCCGGCATTGAGCGGGCGCGGACCAGATCGGCTAAGACAGCTGCCCGTCAACGATACGCCGAACTGGAGAGGGCTGTTAAACGTGCTTGTAGGCGGGACAAGAGAGCCTGGACTAACTCCCTAGCCGAACAAGGAGAAACCGCCGCCGCCAATGGTGATATCCGTTTGTTGTACGATATTTCTCGCCGCCTTAGTGGTGCCAGGATGAATACAAAGATGCCGCTAAAGGACAGAGCTGGTCAGCTATTGACTGACCGTACAGAACAGCTTAAGCGATGGACTGAACATTTTGAACAACTCTTCCGAGTTTCAAATGTCAGAGACCAACAAAACCAGCAGCGTACGACGCCTACAGTTCGTCGAATAAATCGCGTGAACTCGGAGGCGCCATCGCTGGATGAAATTGTAGCAGCCATCAAGAGTATGAAATCCAATAGAGCGCCAGGGATAGATCGTATTTCAGCCGAAATGCTCAAAGCTGACCCATCTTTGTCAGCCCAGATGATGCATCAGCTTTTCAGCAATATTTGGGAAACCGCAACTTTTCCGGTGGACTGGATGCAGGGCATATTGGTCAAAGTCCCTAAGAAAGGAGACCTAACGGAATGCGGTAACTGGCGTGGCATCACGTTGCTCTGTATTACTCTCAAAGTACTCTGTAAGGTAATCCTCAACCGGATCCAGGAGAAGATCGACGCTACTCTCCGGCGGCAGCAAGCTGGATTCCGTGCTGGCCGATCATGTGTAGACCATATCACAACGCTCCGCATTATATTGGAGCAGATCAACGAATTCCAGGACTCTCTTCTGCTGGTGTTCGTTGACTTCGAAAAGGCGTTCGACCGACTCAATCACGAAAACATCTGGGGCGCACTTAGGCGTAGAGGAGTTCCAGATAAGCTAGTCCATCTCATCGAGGCTCAGTACGAGGCGTTCTCGTGCAAGGTTTTGCACGACGGCGTCTTGTCCGACCCCATAAGGGTTACTGCTGGCGTGAGACAGGGCTGCATTTTATCACCGCTTCTGTTTCTCATCGTTATGGATGAGATATTAGTTGGAGCAATTGACAGTAGACCAAATCGAGGATTGCCTTGGAATCCTCTAACGATGGAGCAGCTAAATGACCTCGACCTAGCCGACGACATTGTCTTGCTCGCACAACGCCGAAACGATATGCAGAGCAAGTTAGACGACCTCTCCGAGAGCTCCCAGGCAGCAGGTCTCACAGTCAATGTAGCGAAAACAAAGTCTATGGTAGTGAACACTGACAATTCCACCAACTTTACAGTAGCAGGACAACAAGTTGAGCAGGTAGCCGTCTTTCAATATCTTGGTAGCCAAACAACGCCCGATGGTGGTACCAAGACTGATATAGCCACACGGATCAGGAAGGCCAGGGGTGCCTTTGCAGGTCTGCGAAACATTTGGCGCTCAAACCAGATCACTCTACGTACGAAAACCCGAATCTTTAATTCAAACGTTAAATCCGTACTGCTGTATGCCTGCGAAACGTGGTGCGTCTCAGCGGAGACAACGCAAAAACTGCAGGTATTCATTGACCGGTGCCTGCGATATATTATTCGTGCCTGGTGGCCTGATAATTGGATATCCAATGAGGAACTCCATCGTCGGTGTCATCAACGGCCGATAGCCACAGAAATTCGTGAGCGTAGGTGGAAGTGGATCGGACACACCTTGAGGAAAGGAGCGAACGAGGTTTGCAGAGCAGCACTCGACTGGAATCCACAAGGACAGCGTAGAAGAGGCAGACCCAGAGGCTCGTGGAGACGGAGCTTAGCCAACGACATCCGGGCTGTAGACGAGAACCTGTCCTGGCGACAGGTAAAAGCCATGGCGGGTAACCGTCAGCAGTGGAGATCTCCAATTTCATCCCTTTGTTCTGCCGGACCGGCGGACATGGACACATAAATATAAAAAAAAAATAAAAAATGAAAGTATTTTATATGTCAGAAAACAACGTCGCTAGCGCCAACGCTAAAACTGTCCTTCTAGAAAATTAACAAAATAATGATCGAAATTCTTTGCAATGATCAAATTACCCAGCATAATTAGAAAGAATAATTAGTTTTAGTCATGTTTTAGGCAAAAAGAGTGATTGCATGCCTTGTTTTCGTTGGAAAAATGCGATGCAGTAGTGCGCAGATTTAGGCACAGATTTTTTATTCGTGTTCCAAATTCTGCGCAGTAATGTATCCTATGAAGAAATCGCGAAAAAATACGCAACTTCTCCCAAATGGCTGAGGTATAGAGGCATAGAAATTCAAGTAGAACCTTTAACTTGCATTGATTGGAATCCTGTGTTACAGCTCGGGGTCCGAACCTACGAACGCCCATTCATGGAACCATGTCTTCTGATTTTTTCGACAGTCGAACTTCATTGAGCTGTCAGGGAGTGGGGAAGTGGTTTCTATATGAAAACACAATTGTTAATATTAGTCTAAAGTATAATGTTCAGTATAGAGAAAACCCGAATGAACTCGCCCTTCACGTTATCGACAATAAAATATTTAAAATAAGCCAATCCAAATGATAATAATGTTCCTGTGCCACCTGGACAGCACAAGAAGGCCAGATCATGAATTTAATCATGGTAATGGCTAATGTCGGATTTTTGATGTGCTTTCAGCGTATAAAGACATAAACTACATGGTATGAATGTTTATTGTTACTTTTTAGGTGCGCAGAATTAGGAACAAACATGCGCAGAATTAGGAACATGGGCAAGAGAGTGCGCAGAATTAGGCACCGTGGATAAGTTTACAAAACGAAAGATATACTCAATTGTTGGTCGACTTTTAATTCCCATGTTTTTTACCATATATTATAGACCGTAGCACTACATGTTGCTGCTATCAACGTTATCAATTTAACTCTAGAATACTTATAATAGCGGAGGAATCATAAAAATGTCTTAACTGCGCAGAATATGGTACGTTCACGGTACGTACTGCAGATTATTCGTAAACAATTCACATTCATGAGTATTTGTATACGATGAGAGCCGGTTCAACATGATTAGTTCCATAATGCTATACAATTCTGTGACGAAAATCGTATGTAAATCAGTCGTCATCATTTTGTACGATTGAATTTAAACTAGAGTGCGATTTACTAAGCTTTGTGTACGATTTCGATCTTGTTTAGACAGATTTAAGATGATTTTCATATATTGATATACGATTTGTTGTTTGCTGGGCACTCTGGTCAGAATGTCGATTGTGAATTCTGATCAAACTATATTAAATTATATAACTATATGATATCATATATCATATCACAACCAGATCTAAGTTTAAAACAGAAATTTTTATCAGAATGGATTTGATCAAGTAGAATCGAAACTAAAATCATAGAGTTTCATAGTAGAAACAGCAATTAGGTATACCCGATGTTGCATGTTGAACTCAAATGGTCTTCAATTCCGTAGATTTATAAAGCACAAACATAAGTATAATCATAAGATACCGGTCTTCAACTGCGTGGATTTATTTAACAAAAAATAATTCCGGACTTTTTTAATTTGATAAACTTGTTACGTAACTATTCTCATGAGTCCCCCACCCTCCAGCGTAACAAAAAGTAACACAAGCTCGACCTCCCCGTCCTCTCCGCGCGTTACGTAATTTGTGTACAAATCCTTATTTACATGAGCTCTCTACACACAAAAGGTTACATTGAATTGTGAGAGGGTGCTGCCAACCCATACACGAGTTGGCGTGAAATCCGTCTTTCACTGCTTATAAGCCTTGCTAGAATCTAACCTATTTTAGTCGATTCCGTTTTGAAAGAGAGCTGTAAAAATTGAAGCGAACAACACGCTATCGAAGGCGCCTGCAATATCAAGGAAACCCCAAAGTGCCTCCTCTTGATATATGAGCGATTTCTCAATTAAGGGGGCATAGTACTATTTACACCATATTTTTTGCCTTATTTCAAATATTTTTTTCTCGATAACGCGAAAAGCGAATCGATTCGGGTTTTTTGCATTTGTTTGGGTGCGCATTTTTCTAGTAGACTAGTAGTTAGACACAGTAGCCCAATGACTCTTTAGACGAGTTTCGTTAAGTTGATGTTCACTCTTATACAGGAGAATGTGGTAGCGGTAGCATTAGATTTTGTATCACTTTTTGGAAAGCCGCCAAGGCGATCAGACGCGTTTTTCGTAATAAATATTACAATTATATCGGTTTCTTTAGATTCACTTCATGGTTGATTAAATAGTTAAAATTCAAATAAATTGTTTTTCATTTGGGATCGCGAATCGGAGTGAATGATTAAACCGAAAATCACCGACATCATTTGGGCGATATTACTTGGTGTGACGAATCTAGTACGTGATTAAGCGGATATACTTCCCCTCGGAACGGACATTTTAACCCAATTCTACACGATTGAATTCCGGAGCAAGGAATTTCTTCAACGCTGGCCACTAGACGTAACAGCATTCTAAACAATGCACTTTATACTAATATTTACAATTTTGTTTGCATATGTGAACCGCTTCCCCTCTCCGCTACGGCTCCTTGAACATGATCATTCGAAAAAAAAATTATTTACGGTACCATGGATTGGCGCTGGGGGGCTTATCCGAATAGAAAAATTCCAAAACGACTTGAAAGTATATTAAATTATCTAGTGTTTGACCCATCCTTTTTTTTTAATTCGAACACATAACAAAATGGCGGACATTCAAACATAAAAGTAAGGTTTTTAGTCGAAAAAATTGACTTTAAACATTTAAAAAATACAAAAATTGTAATATCGAAAAAAGGATGGGTCAAACACTAGATAATTTTGTTGGCTTTGAAACAAAAAAAGAATCATGAGAATTGCTTGAGCCGTTCTTGAAATATTTATGGTACCGACTTTCAAAATCTGGTTTCTTGAAAAACGACGTTGAAGTTTTTATTCGTTGTGTAATCGCTCCAGACATGCACGATACAATTAGCTGTAACTTTGTCAATTTTTGGAATTCAGCGAAATGACTTGAAACACATATGGTCAAAATGTTAATCTTTCGAAATAATCAATAAAAAAAATTTCGATTTTTTAAATTGAAAAAGTACTATGCCCCCAACGTCACAACGCAGAGCAATTCAGTTTCCGTAGATTGACCGAGTTCCATGCAACGGAGAGTTCTTTGAAAACTCAATGCGGATATAGTTATCCGCGATTTCCTCTATCAACTTGGGAAAAATTGATGTCAAATTTATTGGTCTGAAAGCTTTTTGCGTGGTTTTCTCTTTTTTTGACGTAGGACTACGTCTTTGTTTACTATCTGGGACTGGGTAGCACTTTGTGAAAACGAAAATAGAAGTGTAACGTTGGAATGAAAGATTTCAAACGCCAATAACTACTTAACTACTAAACGAAACTGAACAATTTATATGTCATTGGAAAGATAAAATGATCAGCAAATTTATGGAGGGGGCGAGAGAGTAATTTTAAGGACGGCGTAAGAGGGGGGGCTCCTATTCAAATGAAACACAAAATTCCTCAAAACTCGAGAGCTAATCAAGCAAATGGAATCAAATTTGGCACGTGGGGGCTTTAGAAGGTAGGATTTCTATTGATGGTGTACTGAGACCCTTTCCCCTTCTAAAAGGGGGGGGCTCCCATACAAATGAAATAAAAATTTCTTCATAAATCTAGAGCTAATCAAGCCAATGGAACCAAATTTGGCATGTGGGGGTTTCAGAAGGCAAGAATTTTTTCCATGGTGAATTATGACCCCTCTCTCTTTCAATATGGAGGGGCTCCCATATTAATTAAATACAAATTTTCTCATAACTCGAGAATCAATCAATCACAAAGAACCAAATTTGGCATGTGGGGGTTTTTAGAGGTAAACATTTTTTCTATGGCGTACTGAGACCTCTTCCCTTTCTAAGAGGGGGGCTCCTATACAAATGAAACACAAATTTTCTCATAACTCGAGAACTAATTGAGCAAATGGAACCAAATTTTGCATGTGGGGGTTTTGGAGGCAGGAATTTTTTCTATGGTGAATTAGGACCTTTGCCTTCTTTAAGAAGGGGGGATCCCATACAAATGAAATACAAATTTCCTCATAACTCGAGAACTAATCAAGCAAAGGGATCCAAATGTGACATGTGGGGGTTTATGGAGGATAAGGACTCTCACCCTGTGGACCCTGTGGTAGGAAGATGAGGACTTTTATACACATAAAACAGAAATTTTTGCGTATGTGCCATATTTTCTGCTATGTAGTAAGCGGTAAGCTGTGAAAGTAAACTAATAAAACCTTCTCGGAACAAAAGACAGTGAATCGACGCCAATCGATTCGAATGGTACGTCATATTTGCGATGAACGTGCATTGACTTTAATGTTATTTGTAACCAATGGCCCTTTTAAAGGTCATAAGCGAGTAAAAGTAAGATTATTGAAACATGTCAAGCTACGCATAATCATATCTAATACAATAATCTGGGGGCTGGTCGTTCATTACTACTTCAACCTTTATGATGCACGCAAATGATTTTTAAAAGAAATCTTCTATGTCTCAATGGTTGCAGCCGTTGTATTTATAAACCCTCGTCCACGGATTTTCAAAGCCACCATTGCATTCAATGAAGAGTTGAATCTGAGTATTTCGCTCTCTTTTAAACATTCACTTAAACAATGGCACTCACAGATTCTTATAAACATACATATGCCAGAAATGCAGTTTACATTAGCCTTTGATCTAATGATCTGTTATAGTCCTACGTCACCCATTCGCACAACCCTTAGGGCTGTATACCTTGTAGTTTTTATCTGTCTTATGTATGCCTTTCGGTATCTGCCTACTTTTCGCCAATTCTCCGGGATATGTCCCAAAGTGAAACTGGCTCGAAAAATGTTAATAAGCTCGGACATTATAATGCTGTCCATTTTCTGTAAAGAAACGGACAGAATACCACCCGGATCTGGAGATTTCATTGGTTCAAAAGAGCTAAGTACCCATTTAATTGAATCCTCTGTAAACAATCGGCACACAAGCAGATCCGAGTCGTTTGACACCTTATGTAACGACACATTCTAAAGCAGCGAGGTCTGATTTCATCGATTTTTCTTAACACTGTACACTCAACATTAAAATAAAAACCCGAATTAATCCACCTAGCGGCGTGACCTAGCCTTTCCACTGTCACAATAATCATTAAATATTTTCTCAGGAACATCTATAATTAACTTGACTATATTTTTAAATATCCGTTCCGTATTCCTCAAAATCCTAATTTGCCAGTAAAATTCACAACGTATTGTGTAGAATAATTATATTTTCTTTCCTTGGGTGCGTCATTTATGTTACTTGATGAACACCGTATTTAGTTTTATAATATTTACGTGATTTATAGAAAACTAATGTGAACACAAAAGATAATTTTTGCACACTTGAATGAACATATATAGAAAATTAGAAATTAACCCTCTAACGGGTCTACAGATGGCCTTAACTTTCGGGCTTCAGAGCCACACACGAAACTTGTTTTGAATCGGCAATATGAAATATGTGTTCATAGCAGATTTTTTGATATTTTGATGTTAATACCATGCGTTCAACAGTTAGCATCTTTGAAAAACAAGAGTTCAGAAAAATTATTATTATATTTCGCTTTTGAAGAAAAAGGATATCTACAGCAAAATGATTGATCTCAAAATTATTAGTTTGCTTAGCTTAAATTTTGCCATATATCTGAATTAGAAAAAATAACTGAATTAGCATTAGATATGAAGAAGAGAAATTGAACTTTTTCTTAGCTGGCGCTCCTTCAGATAATTATTTTTGCATGAAAATCAAAACTTAAGCTTCTTTTGAATGTACTTTCATGAAAAGATAGTCATTAGCTTGATCGCATCGTTTTTACAATGTTAGAGGGTTAGGAAAACAAGATGAGATCGAAAAATAGTGCAAAAGCTGCGCCATAAACATGCTTGAGAATGGGAAATATGATCGATATGATTTTCAGTGCTTGTCATTTTTGATTTATTTATTAAAACATGATACATGACATAAGACATCTGTCCTTCAAAATGTCATAAACGAAAATAAATCTTACAAAATTACTACCGTGCACCGTGCTTCCTATTTTTCATATAACATTTCTAAGCTCTATCATCTATTGATTGAAAAGAGCATCTGCAGAAAAGACAATTGAAATCTGAAATCAAAGAAAAGAAAAAACTTTTCGAATGAATCCCACTATGTATTTATTTGCAACAGATGCGTAGTTCGCCCACGACATGCAAGCTTCATCAGTGTCTTATTCCAGAGCGTATACGTATCTGTCGCGAATAAATATTAAATAGTGGAATTTAGTCGGTAAAGGTTTCCAGACATCTCCGAGAAAAGTGAGTGAGATTGAAAGCGTTACATACACACACACATACACGCACACATACACACACACACACGCACACACACACGCGCACACACACACACACACGCACACACACACACACACACACACGCACACACACACACACACACACACACACACACACACACACACACACACACACACACACACACACACACACACACACACACACACACGCACACACACACACAGACACACACACACACAGACACACACACACAGACACACACACACACACATACACACACACACACATACACACACACACACAAACACACACACACACAAACACACACACACACACACACACAGAGAGAGAGAGAAAATGCTGTTTTCGAAACTGAGTCGAATGGTATATGACATTCGGCCCGCCCGCAGGACCTTCTTTCCATTTCCGGTTTTCCGAGTGATTTCTATACATTTATACTATATATTTATATAGTAGAAAGGCAAAAAGGAGAGGAAACAATACAAAATATACAAATATTCCTGAACAGTCAATTGTGTTGTATACAGCCAGGGATTGCGCACTAGAATTTTTAACATTTTTCTCTAGTCATCACCAAGCGCGCCCCCCCCCCCCCCTGAAGCGCGAGGCTTCGTTCCACCGCATGGGTTTGCCGGCCTAAATGCCGGTTCTGTTATCAATCAATCAGTCTTATCAATGTGAGTAACCTGAACTGTGAAACTAGCTAACTATTTGATCTCCAAGTATTAAAAAACTAGATGACTAAAAGGTAGTTCAACGTTACCATTGCGTACCGTCGGATTATAAATATAACAAATATAAAATAATAAATATATATACCTAGGTTTTACTCACCAGTAGCGCATATTTTCATGCATTTCATTCGCAGCGCATCCAAAGACCCAATCTTTTGAAAGCAAGTTAGTCACTTCACATGCTAAGTACTGAAAGGAAAAAGAAATATATCTTTTTAATTTGAATTCAATATCAATTCAATTCAATTTTCCTCATACATTCCAGCGTAATGGAGCAACGTTTTCACATAGCTTTAAGTCGTATTTCACAGATTTTTGTACACCCATAACCCTAAACTGAAATGGACCTGAAACTATCGCTTTTTTCCATGTGTGGACTCATTACTGCGACCAGTATAGTTGATCTATTATAATATCGCCTGGGTGTTTGCTGTATGACCTGCACTGTATTTCGTTTTGTTATAGTCGCTATTGAGTGAGCGATATGCTTATTAAATTTTATGCGTGCTAGTGAGTATTGGGGTTTACCCTTTCTTCAAAGCTTGATCTACTTTACTCACTTATTCCTCGCTGCCAGCACTATCCCATATTATAGCCGTCCCTGGCGAGGACTCCTTCGTTCCTCTGACCAGTACACTTAACTATAGGAGGGACTTGTGCACTGTCAAGAGGCTTCAGTAGGTAAATATATAGAATTCAGCATAAAGGAAGGGTAAATGAGGGGCCTGAGAATAAACCCATGCTAAAGTCACTTGACATCGAATGGCATGATTCTACTAAGATTCGAACCCACAACCATTCGCTTGTCAAAGCAAACTCGGTAACTTTGCGGCTACGGAGCCTTCCGAAACTATCGCTTAGTATCTGGCCTGGCAAAGGATTGACACGTGCATTGCATAACCTATGTTCACTAACCGCTATCCCCTCCATCAACCTCTATCAACCTCCACGTGGTGCCGGCTGGGGTACGCAACCTCGGTTGTCGTGCGCAAATATGGAAGGGGGCACAGTGCAGTGGCTCCAGACCTCCCTAAGATGGCAGCCCCGTAGGCTAACAACCTACTGAACCCGAAAACAAAATATGTTAATGAAAATATTGCAAAGTATGGTGTCGACTAATTATTGTTTGTAACTTTTTGGAAAATGGCGTATGTAGTCAAACCAGAATCGTAACAAATTTTCAGTTACTCTCCGACGTTTCGCTTTTTATTTTTAAAGCTTTTTCAAGGAATCGTAACTACTCTGTCCGTTGTCTATATGATTTTGTCTGAAAATGTCTAAAATTGTCACTGCTGTCTTATGTTTCAACCTTGGGTTCCTGTAGTTTGTCATTTGTTGTGAATTTTTAGTATCGTTTGTCACTATAATTCTTGGGGTTTAGTTCTGTTTCCGCACTACCGGTCTAAGAGTCACCTAGTTATACAATTGACACATTCCGCGGGCCGGTATACCAATCAGACATTTTATAAAAGTTGCTTTTAGCATTATTGAATATTTTTCCATGATTGGGCAATGTTTGAACCTTTAAAAACTGCCATAATTGACATTCTAGCATTTTCGTAAGTTATATAAAACGTACATCGAAAATAAATGAAATTTACAAGAAATAAATGATTTTTCGTGATATTTTTAAAAATGTTGCTACAGTGCGCTAAAACATTTAATAATATCACTTGTTTTCGACCAACTTACAGAGGAATATATGCTGAATCCATTCCAAAAATAGTTTGGATGTAATTTTGCAGTTATTTTGTATTTCAAGTGGATTAAATAGGGTCATTTTTTTGCGTTGTAACGTCACGAAAAAGGTGTACTTTTTCGCTTTCGCAGAAAAGTACAAATTCGAACAATCTAATAATCCGTATTCTCTTTGTACTCAAAAATACCTTTAAAACGGTGCCTAAAGAATGAAGATAAGTTAAGTAGAACCTAAGTTACAACTGATTGAAGCTTGCGTTGTAACGTCACGGCGGGCAGCCGAACGGATTCAAAACAAGTGCGACATAAGTAATAGCATCAAAACCTATGTCTTAAGGTAATAGTTGCATAATAGTTGCTCCAGGAAAATTTGTAGAAAAACTAATTTCAAGAAATTTCGTTGATTGCTGAAGGTTTCTATTTCTTACATGAAAGAAGTTATAGAGCCAAACTCTTAGGGACACCCTTAAAAATAGTTTTTTTTTCGATCTATCTCTTTAATAACACTTCGTACGCCTTTTAGATGTTCTAAGAAATTGGTAATCGAATTAAATTACACATTTTCGTCGAAAATAGTAGAGATCTATCTTTTTACCTTTGTTATACTATAACAAAGGTTTAGGAATTGGTCGAAAAACACGAAATTGATCCGAGGCCCGGAGGGCCGAGCCACATATACCAATCGATAGGGTTCGACGAACTGAGCAATGTCTGTGTGTGTGTGTATGTGTGTATGTATGTGCGGGGCGCAACTTTTCTATCGCCTGTTTCTCGGAGATGGCTGAACCGATTTGTTCGCTATTACTTTTGTTTGAAAGGTATTATTGCCTAGTATATTACTATTGAATTGTTTCGAGGTCCGACATTTCGTTTAAAAGTTATAAGTAAAAACGTGAAAATTACGTGACACGATTTTCTCCGGAACCAAATGACTGATTTCAACGATCTTGGTATCGAATGAAAGCTCTTGTTAATGCTAAATTTTTCGGGTAAATTTTATCGAAAACAAACAAGTAGTTTAAAAGTTATCCTAAAAAACCTGTTTTGATAAGGTAATAATTATTGCCTGTTTCTTAAAGAGGGCTAAACTGACTTAGGCGCTATTAGTCTCATTTGAAAGGTAACATAGCCTAATAGATCACTATTGATTTGTTTTTTGATTGGACGTTTAATTTGAAAGTTATGAGCAATTGAATACAACACATTAAAATTTACAATAATTTATAACTATTTCATCTAGGATGATTTACCTAGTTTGAATTATTTTTGCATCAAATTAGAGATTTTAATGCTGCAAATATATCTGCAAAATTTCAGAAGAATTGGTTTTGCCGATCAAAAGATATTAACCCTCCAACACTCGCGCCAACTTTTGTAATACGGTTACTCACGCGCACAATGGCCCAAAGCCAAAAAGACATGCGCACTAGAGTTTTGACTTGGAAAACTTGGTTTTAGGTTTATCGAACCTTTGGAAGAATTTCTTGAAATTGAAAATTCTATCGTCTGGTGCAATTTAAATTTTGATTAATCCCCCTAAAAGTGAAATAAAAAAAATATTTTTCTTCAGTTTCAATATAACACCATGATGTGTTCTATAAAGTTTTAGAGCATATTATTACAAGAAATTTTGCTGAAGACAGTAACCCTCTTCAGCGAAGCTAGAAAAATCTTATTTATTGTATATGAATTAGTGAAATCAGTTTTTTATTTTAGCTCTTTTCGTAATTGTTGTATGACTTTTTCATGTATTACAAAGTTGCACAAATAATAAAATACATAACTTTTCTGAATATAGTATACCTCTACGTTTGCTTGTTTAGGAACTGTAGAACTTTGATTATAAAAAATACCATAATTTTGACCCCGAATTACTCGACTACCAACAGACGGATACATGTTAAATATTTTACATTATTGCTGATTGTTTTGATGCATATAGACACCATTTTTCCATATGAAGAAACGAGAGAAAATTCCAGTTGGGCCAATTCCGGTACACCTCATATACTGATGCTTCATTTCTGTGATGTCAGTTTATGCTGATCTATTTTCCCAACAATTTAAAGTATTAATGCATTGAATAATTATGACATTTTGCTCATAACAAGTTTATTGAAGAATATACGTTAGTTACACAACGAATAGTAACTTTATAACAATGTGGCGTTCAAAAACCTACACGTGTTATACAAAATACAACAGCGTGAGTAGCCGAAGGTTAATAAAAATTGATGAAATTTATTCTGGAAAACTTTATTGGTGTGAATCAAATAGGCATTACAGGAAATTATGCATAGTTCAAAAATCTATAAACTAGACCTTTACTACGCAATGTATATGTTAAAGAATAATATTTGCTCTTACAACTTACTTTTACTTGCACTTACTCAAATTATTAACAACTTACTTATCCTTACTCAGCACTTTCATGAAAAAAGGATCTATCAAAATTTATAAGTGGTCATATTTTGCTCACATTTTGTAAACTTATTCAATTTTCAAAAATTTTATGTAAAGCAACGCAGTACGTAACGTTAACCAATAGATGAATTATACTCCGAAGACGTGTCGATTTCTATCTCAAATAGCAAGTAAGACCGTATAACAAAGGTTCCTTTCACCACTAGGTGGATTAAATCGGGTTTTTCCTTTAGGAGCTATCCCTTGTTTCGTTTATTTCTACATGTTCACCTACGGTTGCCTTCATAATAACTTTTTTTAAATTTTCCACAGTGTTCTACCCTAAGTTGTACATGGTGGAATACAGCATAAATTGACTCACAAAAAACAAGTGAGTTTAGCTGCTCATAGCTGCTCTCCCTCGAGATACACCCCCTTGAAGAGTACATGTAAAAAAAAACAGTGATAGCTTCTAAAGGGAAAAAGATAGAGCTCTACTATTTCCGACAAAAATGGGCATTAAATTGCCAAGATCACCAATTTCTTAGAACATTTGCAAGGCATACGAAGCGTTATTAAAGCGCTAGACAAAAAAAAACTATTTTTAAGGGTGTCCCTAAGAGTTTTTCTCTATAACTTTTTTCATGTAAGAAATAGAAATCTTCAGTATTCAACAAAGTTTCTTAAAATTAGTTTTGCTACAAGTTTTTTGTTGACAGCAATCATTTCTGACTTAAAATAAAGAAAATATTATTTGTATCTGCTTGAGGACACCCTAATGTCCGAATATTTATTCACCACTGGAAAGTGCATTTTAAATGAAGAAACTTTCTAGAAGCAACTATTATGCTATGTCTTAAGGTTTCGATGATATTACTTATGTCTCACTTTCTTAGAATTACTCCCACTGCGCGACGTAATTTGTGAACAACCCCAAAATTACGTAGTCAAAATGGTGAAAGACATACTAACAACACGTCTTTGGATTATCTGTTATATACAGAAGGCAGCAACAGCGATAATTAACGAATATGAACTGAACAGATTTTTCGTGACGTTACAACGGAGCTACGACCCTCTCTGTGTAAAACAGAGCGTTGTAACGTCACGAAAAGTAAAAGCTCGTTAAAAATTAACTTCACTGATTATCGGAATTCTGTACATGGCAAGTTGTTCAGTATTCATCTCTTATCAAATCATAGAAGAAAGTTTTTAGATAAAATTTGAAAGAGAGCAGAATTTTCATGTTTTTGAACAGAAGAACCAACAGACGAATTTCTGGCGCGTTGTAACGTCACGTTACATATTTGCTTTCCAAAACAATCTAGGTAAAGCAAATGCTATTAATTTGTACACTTTTAATAGGAAATTTTATGCTCTTTCCAAATATATAATAATATTTGGGGGTTTCTCAACGATTTTCCCAGCTGAAGCACAAATACTGTGCAAAGAAGAGTCAAAACGTTGTAACGTCACGGCGGAATGTGTCAATTATTGTTCATGTGTGTGGACATTTTCAGACAAAATCATATAGACAACGGACAGAGTAGTTACGATTCCTTGAAAAAGCTTTAAAAATAAAAAGCGAAACGTCGGAGAGTAACTGAAAATTTGTTACGATTCTGGTTTGACTACATACGCCATTTTCCAAAAAGTTAATGAAAATGAAAGAAGAAATCAATCTGGATAATTGGCAACGACCTTTAGTATGAAAACACGGACACGAATCGGAACATGGAATATACTGACCTTTGCCCAGCAGGGCAAGCTGGTTCAATTTACAAGGGAAGCTGGCCGCCTGAAGCTTGAAATTCTGAAGCTGAGCGAGGTCCACTGGCCGGGTACTGACGAACACAAGACGGCATCCGGGCAAGTAAGATATACACACTTAAAAAAAGTACCGAATTCGGCAAAATTTTGCCGAAATTTCAACAACCGAATATTCGGCAAAAATGTCGATGGTGCAAATCGACGTTTACGGATCTGTATAATAACGGTTGGTAACATAAAAAAATTTGTCGAACGCTCGGCTGTTGAGATTTCGGAAAAATTTTGCCGAACTCGGTGCTTTTTTTAAGTGTGTACGAGGTGAAAATGCTACTCGAGAAAGAGGAGTTGGATTCTTACTGAGCCCTGGGGCACATGCGGCTCTGATAAAGTGGAAGCTGGTAACTGATAAACGAAAAACCTGATTTAATCCACCTAGTGGTGAAAAAAACCTTTGTTATACGGTCTTACTTGCTATTTGAGATAGAAATCGACACGTCTTCGGAACATAATTCATCTATTGCTTAACGTTGCGTAGTGCGTTGGTGTACATAAAATTTTTGGAAATTGAATAAGTTTACAAAATTTGAACAAAATAGAAGCACTTATAAATTTTGATAGATTTTTTTTCATGAAATTGCTGAGTAAGTTATTACTAATGTAAGTGCAAGTAAAAGTAAGTTAACAGAGGAAATATTATTCTTTAACATTGCGTAGTAAAGGTCTAGTTTACAGGTTTTTGAACTTTGCACAACTTCCTGTAATGCCATTCTATTTGATTCACATCAATAAAGTATTCTTTAATAAATTTCATCAATTTTTATTAACCTTCGGTTACTCACGCTGTTGTATTTTGTAAAACACGTGTAGATTTTTGAATGCCATATTATTATAAAGTTGCAAATGGTTATTTAATTAACGTGTATTCATCAATAAACTTGTTATGAGCAAAATGTCAGAATTATTCAATGCAATAATACTTTAAATTGTTAGGAAAATAGATCAGCATAAACCGACATCACAGAAATGAAGCAAGCAGCATATGAGGTGTACCACAATGGATTCCAACCGGAATTTTCTCTCGTTTCTTCATATGGATAAATGGCGTTTTTCTGCAGCAAAACTATCAGCAAATGTAAAATGTTTAAAATGTATCGGTCTGTTGGTAGTCAAGTAATTCGGAGTCAAAGTTAGGGTATTTTTTATAATCAAAATTCTACAGTTCCTGAACAAGCAAACATAGAGGTATATTATATTTAGCAAAGTTGTGTATTTTGACTATTTGTACAACTTTGTAATACATGTAAAAGTCATACAACAATTACAAAAAAAACTAAAATAGAAAAACTGATTTTACAAATTCATATGCAATAAAGAAGATTTTTCTATCTTCGCTGAATAGAAAGAAGGTTGCTTTCTCCAGCAAAATTTCTTGTAATAATATGCTCTAAAACTTTGCAGAACTCTACAATGCGTTATATTGAAACTGAAGAGAAATATTTTTTTATTTCACTTTAAGGGGGATTAATCAAAATTTAAATTGTACCAGACGATAGAGCTTTCAATTTCAAGAAACTCTTCCAAAAGTTCGGTAAATCTAAAACCAAGTTTTCCCAGTCAAAACTCTAATGCGCACGTTTTTTGGTTTTGGGCTATTGTGCGCGCGAGTAACCGTGTTACAAAAGTTGGCGCGAGTATTCGAGGATTAAGGGGGCATAGTACTTTTTCAATTCTAAAAATCGAATTTTTTTTATTGTTTATATCAAAAGATTAACATTTTTAGCATATGTGTTTGAAACCGTTTCGATTAGGGTTGGGAGTACCGCCAGGATTTTTGAGAACCGGTATTTCGGTACTGGAAGGATCAGTACCGGTAATACCGGTACCCAAAGTTTAAAAAAAAAAATCCTTGTTCTTTGAAAAATCTGCTAATACTTTCATTTGAGGTCCAATTCTTAAGTCACTTCACCTCACATTGCAGTTACCATTTCATTTGTACTGTCACTTAGGTAACAGAAGTCACCCAGGTACTTTCAAAATCGCTAATTGTATTCTCATCAAAGATCTATGAGAATAGGGCCCTTGTAAAAATGAACAAAGCTAGCGATTGCAGAAATTGGAGTGATTCCAAACGACATCTGGCGAAAGTCGGGAGGCTGCGATGGGTCGGCAATGTCGCAAGGATGACGGATAACTGTGCACCGAAATCTGTTCTTTTCAAAAAATCCGGCGGTACCATAAATAGAGGGACCCAACGACCAGGTTGAAGCCGACTTCGAGAAGCTCAATGAATTGGTGACAAGTAGCCTAGGACCAAGTACAGTGGAGATAAGTTTTTGATACAACACAACTCTCCGGTTGTATGCTGCTAGAGGAGAAGCTTGCAAAATTCAACTTTAAGATACACAGAATATTCAATGCACTGTTCATCATGCGAAAACGAACCTGCCAGACGCTGAAAATACTTTCTCAGCATGTATCGCTGAAGGACAGGCTGTACTCAGGGTACCGAAAAGCATACTTGCTCTTCAATCCTTGAGTTACATCGAAGCGAATTCATTCCGCAGTGTGTTTTGGTATACAGGTATAATCGAACTTCTTAAAGCTTGAACAGCTATAGGCGACTGAAGTCCGTTCTAATTTTTCCTTCATGATCAGTTAGCCATATTCATTCCAAAAACTAACGCTCAACAATTTCCTCAATCTCGTTACTGGTGTTAAATCGTTGTAGTAACTCATCCGCTTGCTTTATCAAACTATAGCGCGTAGGTTTAGAAATTATTTTAAAATTTTTATCTTCAATTTTACGGCCGAATGTTGCATAATTGATCAGTACCGAAAGTACCGGTTTTCTCTTGGGCCAGTACCGGTATTTCGGTACTGGAAAATCAGCCGGTAGTACCGGTATTCCCGGTTCCGGTACTCCCGATATCCCAAATCTAGTTTCGATGAATTCCAAAAAAGGACAAAGTTACAGTCATTTGTACCGCGCATGTCTGGAACAATTGCACAGCGCATAAAAACTTCAATGCCGTTTTTCTCGAAACCAGGTTTTGAAAGTCGGTACCATAAATATCTCAAGAACGGCTCGAGCAATTCCCATGATTCTTTTTTTGTTTTAAAGCCAACGAAATTATCTAGTGTTTGACCCATCCTTTTTTCGATATTGCAATTTTTGTATTTTTTAAATGTTTAAAGTCAATTTTTTCTACTAAAAACCTTACTTTTATGTTTGAATGTCCGCCATTTTGTTATGCGTTCGAATTTTAAAAAAAGGATGGGTCAAACACGAGATAATTTAATGTACTTTCATGTCGTTTTAGAATTTTTCATTTCGGATAAGCCCCCGAGCGCCAATCCATGGTACCGCAATTCATGTTTTTTTCGAAAGATCATGTTCAAGGAGCCGTAGGGGAGGAGGGAAGAGGTTCCCATGTATAAACAAAATTGTAAATATTAGTATAAAATACAATGTTTAGAATGCAAAAAACCCGAATCAATTCGCCTTTCGCGTTATCGAGAAAAAAATATTTGAAATACGGCCAAAAATATGGTGTAAAAAGTACTATGCCCCCTTAATATCTTTTTACCGGCAAAACCAATTTTGCAGATACATTCGCAGTGTCAAAACCTTTCGTTTGATACTAAAATAATTGAAACTTGATAAATTGTTTTAGTTAAAATTACTATAAATTATAGTTAACTTTGGTGTGTTGTACACGATTGTTCATAACTTTCAAATTAAACGTCCAATCAAAAACCAAATCAATAGTGATCTTTTAGGCTATATTGCCTTTCAAATGAGACTAATAGCACAAAAATCGGTTTAGCCATCTCTGAGAAACAGGCGATAATTATTACCTTGTCAAAACAGGTTTTTAAGGGTAACTTTTAAACTACTTGTTTGTTCTCAATAAAACTTCCTGACAATTTTTATGATGGCAAGAGCTTTCATTTGATACTAAGACCATTGAAATCGGTTGTGTGGTTCCGGAGAAAATCGTGTCAGGTAGTTTTCACATTTTTACTCATAACTTTTAAGCAAAAAGTCGGGCCATGAAACAACTCAATAGTGATATACTAGGCAATAGTACCTTTCAAACAAAAGTAAAATCGAGCGAATCGGTTCAGCCATCTCGGGAAACAGGCGATAGAAAATGAAGCGCACACACATACATACAAACACACACACACACACGCACACACACACACACACACACACACACGCACACACACACACACACACACACACACACACACACACACACACACACACACACACACACACACACACACACACACACACACACACACACACACACACACACACACACACACACACACGCACACACACACACACGCACACACACACACACACACACACACAGACACACACACACACACACACAGACACACACACACACACACAGACACACACACACACACACACACACACACACACACACACACACACACACACACACACACACACACACACACACACACACACACACACACACACACACACACACACACACACACACACACACACACACACACACACACACACACACACACACACACACACACACACACACACACACACACACACACACACACACACACACACACACACACACACACACACACACACACACACACACACACACACATACACACACACACACACACACACACACACACACATACACACACACACACACACACACACACACACACACACACACACACACACACACACACACACACACACACACACACACACACACACACACACACACACACACACACACACACACACACACACACACGTCGGACGTCTGGGGTGCGGTCAATGCGGCTGCTACCCAGATCGTACTTGAGCTACAAAACCGCTGGAAAAGCCGATCAACGGCGAATAAACAGCCTAACTACCATAGTCTAGTAGTTATCTAAGAGCGTGCGTTAAGCACAATAGCCCCTCCCTGAAGTAATACCGATAAGGTGGTTCCAGGGGGGATTGAGGCTGGAGACTCGAGTAGGGTTTTAGTGGGTCTGGATCCTCACGCCCCAGTAGGGGGGTCGGGATACCAAACCCCACACCCCACACATAAATTTTGATAGATTTTTTTTCATGAAATTGCTGAGTAAGTTATTACTAATGTAAGTGCAAGTAAAAGTAAGTTAACAGAGGAAATATTATTCTTTAACATTGCGTAGTAAAGGTCTAGTTTACAGGTTTTTGAACTTTGCACAACTTCCTGTAATGCCATTCTATTTGATTCACATCAATAAAGTATTCTTTAATAAATTTCATCAATTTTTATTAACCTTCGGTTACTCACGCTGTTGTATTTTGTAAAACACGTGTAGATTTTTGAATGCCATATTATTATAAAGTTGCAAATGGTTATTTAATTAACGTGTATTCATCAATAAACTTGTTATGAGCAAAATGTCAGAATTATTCAATGCAATAATACTTTAAATTGTTAGGAAAATAGATCAGCATAAACCGACATCACAGAAATGAAGCAAGCAGCATATGAGGTGTACCACAATGGATTCCAACCGGAATTTTCTCTCGTTTCTTCATATGGATAAATGGCGTTTTTCTGCAGCAAAACTATCAGCAAATGTAAAATGTTTAAAATGTATCGGTCTGTTGGTAGTCAAGTAATTCGGAGTCAAAGTTAGGGTATTTTTTATAATCAAAATTCTACAGTTCCTGAACAAGCAAACATAGAGGTATATTATATTTAGCAAAGTTGTGTATTTTGACTATTTGTACAACTTTGTAATACATGTAAAAGTCATACAACAATTACAAAAAAAACTAAAATAGAAAAACTGATTTTACAAATTCATATGCAATAAAGAAGATTTTTCTATCTTCGCTGAATAGAAAGAAGGTTGCTTTCTCCAGCAAAATTTCTTGTAATAATATGCTCTAAAACTTTGCAGAACTCTACAATGCGTTATATTGAAACTGAAGAAAAATATTTTTTTATTTCACTTTAAGGGGGATTAATCAAAATTTAAATTCTACCAGACGATAGAGCTTTCAATTTCAAGAAACTCTTCCAAAAGTTCGGTAAATCTAAAACCAAGTTTTCCCAGTCAAAACTCTAATGCGCACGTTTTTTGGTTTTGGGCTATTGTGCGCGCGAGTAACCGTGTTACAAAAGTTGGCGCGAGTATTCGAGGATTAAGGGGGCATAGTACTTTTTCAATTCTAAAAATCGAATTTTTTTTATTGTTTATATCAAAAGATTAACATTTTTAGCATATGTGTTTGAAACCGTTTCGATTAGGGTTGGGAGTACCGCCAGGATTTTTGAGAACCGGTATTTCGGTACTGGAAGGATCAGTACCGGTAATACCGGTACCCAAAGTTTAAAAAAAAAAAATCCTTGTTCTTTGAAAAATCTGCTAATACTTTCATTTGAGGTCCAATTCTTAAGTCACTTCACCTCACATTGCAGTTACCATTTCATTTGTACTGTCACTTAGGTAACAGAAGTCACCCAGGTACTTTCAAAATCGCTAATTGTATTCTCATCAAAGATCTATGAGAATAGGGCCCTTGTAAAAATGAACAAAGCTAGCGATTGCAGAAATTGGAGTGATTCCAAACGACATCTGGCGAAAGTCGGGAGGCTGCGATGGGTCGGCAATGTCGCAAGGATGACGGATAACTGTGCACCGAAATCTGTTCTTTTCAAAAAACCCGGCGGTACCATAAATAGAGGGACCCAACGACCAGGTTGAAGCCGACTTCGAGAAGCTCAATGAATTGGTGACAAGTAGCCTAGGACCAAGTACAGTGGAGATAAGTTTTTGATACAACACAACTCTCCGGTTGTATGCCGCTAGAGGAGAAGCTTGCAAAATTCAACTTTAAGATACACAGAATATTCAATGCACTGTTCATCATGCGAAAACGAACCTGCCAGACGCTGAAAATACTTTCTCAGCATGTATCGCTGAAGGACAGGCTGTACTCAGGGTACCGAAAAGCATACTTGCTCTTCAATCCTTGAGTTACATCGAAGCGAATTCATTCCGCAGTGTGTTTTGGTATACAGGTATAATCGAACTTCTTAAAGCTTGAACAGCTATAGGCGACTGAAGTCCGTTCTAATTTTTCCTTCATGATCAGCTAGCCATATTCATTCCAAAAACTAACGCTCAACAATTTCCTCAATCTCGTTACTGGTGTTAAATCGTTGTAGTAACTCATCCGCTTGCTTTATCAAACTATAGCGCGTAGGTTTAGAAATTATTTTAAAATTTTTATCTTCAATTTTACGGCCGAATGTTGCATAATTGATCAGTACCGAAAGTACCGGTTTTCTCTTGGGCCAGTACCGGTATTTCGGTACTGGAAAATCAGCCGGTAGTACCGGTATTCCCGGTTCCGGTACTCCCGATATCCCAAATCTAGTTTCGATGAATTCCAAAAAAGGACAAAGTTACAGTCATTTGTACCGCGCATGTCTGGAACAATTGCACAGCGCATAAAAACTTCAATGCCGTTTTTCTCGAAACCAGGTTTTGAAAGTCGGTACCATAAATATCTCAAGAACGGCTCGAGCAATTCCCATGATTCTTTTTTTGTTTTAAAGCCAACGAAATTATCTAGTGTTTGACCCATCCTTTTTTCGATATTGCAATTTTTGTATTTTTTAAATGTTTAAAGTCAATTTTTTCTACTAAAAACCTTACTTTTATGTTTGAATGTCCGCCATTTTGTTATGCGTTCGAATTTTAAAAAAAGGATGGGTCAAACACGAGATAATTTAATGTACTTTCATGTCGTTTTAGAATTTTTCATTTCGGATAAGCCCCCGAGCGCCAATCCATGGTACCGCAATTCATGTTTTTTTCGAAAGATCATGTTCAAGGAGCCGTAGGGGAGGAGGGAAGAGGTTCCCATGTATAAACAAAATTGTAAATATTAGTATAAAATACAATGTTTAGAATGCAAAAAACCCGAATCAATTCGCCTTTCGCGTTATCGAGAAAAAAATATTTGAAATACGGCCAAAAATATGGTGTAAAAAGTACTATGCCCCCTTAATATCTTTTTACCGGCAAAACCAATTTTGCAGATACATTCGCAGTGTCAAAACCTTTCGTTTGATACTAAAATAATTGAAACTTGATAAATTGTTTTAGTTAAAATTACTATAAATTATAGTTAACTTTGGTGTGTTGTACACGATTGTTCATAACTTTCAAATTAAACGTCCAATCAAAAACCAAATCAATAGTGATCTTTTAGGCTATATTGCCTTTCAAATGAGACTAATAGCACAAAAATCGGTTTAGCCATCTCTGAGAAACAGGCGATAATTATTACCTTGTCAAAACAGGTTTTTAAGGGTAACTTTTAAACTACTTGTTTGTTCTCAATAAAACTTCCTGACAATTTTTATGATGGCAAGAGCTTTCATTTGATACTAAGACCATTGAAATCGGTTATGTGGTTCCGGAGAAAATCGTGTCAGGTAGTTTTCACATTTTTACTCATAACTTTTAAGCAAAAAGTCGGGCCATGAAACAACTCAATAGTGATATACTAGGCAATAGTACCTTTCAAACAAAAGTAAAATCGAGCGAATCGGTTCAGCCATCTCGGGAAACAGGCGATAGAAAATGAAGCGCACACACATACATACATACACACACACACACACACACACACACACACACACACACACACACACACACACACACACACACACACACACACACACACACACACAAACCCACACACACACACACACACACACACACACACACACAAACCCACACACCCACACACACACACACACACACACACACACACACTCACACACATACACACACAGACACACACACACACACACACACACACACACACACACACACACACACACACACACACACACACACACACACACACACACACACACACACACACACACACACACACACACACACACACACACACACACACACACACACACACACACACACACACACACACACACACACACACACACACACACACACACACACACACACACACACACACACACACACACACACACACACACACACACACACACACACACACACACACACACACACACACACACACACACACACACACACACACACACACACACACACACACACACACACACACACACACACACACACACACACACACACACACACACACACACACACACACACACACACACACGTCGGACGTCTGGGGTGCGGTCAATGCGGCTGCTACCCAGATCGTACTTGAGCTACAAAACCGCTGGAAAGCCGATCAACGGCGAATAAACAGCCTAACTACCATAGTCTAGTAGTTATCTAAGAGCGTGCGTTAAGCACAATAGCCCCTCCCTGAAGTAATACCGATAAGGTGGTTCCAGGGGGGATTGAGGCTGGAGACTCGAGTAGGGTTTTAGTGGGTCTGGATCCTCACGCCCCAGTAGGGGGGTCGGGATACCAAACCCCACTCCCTGAGTTGTCTTCTCAGGTATCTGATAGCAGATTTCCCTACTCGTTAAAAAAAAAAAAAAACATTGCTCAGTTCATCGAACCCTATCGATTGGTATATGTGACTCGGCCCTCCGGTCTCGGTTAGATTTCGTGTTTTTCCACCAATTTCTAAACCTTTGTTATAATATAACAAAGGTAAAAATACCGTGACTGGTGATAATTCCGCGCACTTAAGACACGAACAGTGATATGATCTGTATCAAACATTCAAATGACAAGATAGAATAACCATAGCTTTCCCATCGGATAGGACTTTTAGTATATCTATAGAGTAGAGCGGTGCATAAGTGCGATGTTTGAAGGACAACAACATAATATATATTATAACTATAATTTAATAATTTGATGAAGAGTTTCAAAATTTTAACTTTTATGTTTTTGTTCATTCCTGTATAGAGCCGGTTTTATTAGGTCCTCGAATTCGAGCCGCCTCCATTCACCAACTACGCCAATAATTCTCTGCTGGAGAACCGTCCAGGTCGCAGTGACACGAGTAGGGTATTGTCGTTATCGTCAGGCCACTGTTATGGTCAGGCCATCACGATTTTACAGTTTTAGTAACTCATGATATCTATGCTACAACCATTGTAAAACTTCTTACTGTGATAGCTAACTTTTCACAATATTGTGAGTTTCAATCGTGTATTCAAAACACCCGTACTGAATTCAGTGACCTAATCTTACAAAAAAGTACAAAGGTCCATGCCTAGTGGCACGGGCGCAGGCTTGAAGTAGGACTACGAATGTAGCGGAATTCGTCTCCCAATGCTAAAGCCGGTGATTTTGGTATGAATTTCATATATAGATGCTCAAGTTGCGCATTAAAAAATTGTGTTCTTACATGTGAGAAATTCATAATTTCAACTCTTTAGCTAATTTATATGGTGGACCTGAAAAGGTCCGTTTGTTAATCTCTAATTCTCAAATTTCTGACTCGTAGTGTCCATTGTCAACTTGAATAACACAAGGAATATTCGAATAATTTTTAATCGAATAATGTCAGCACGAGTAGTTGAATTAATCGAATAGTTTAATTAACCGATTAGTGCAGACAAGGCTCACCGATTAATCGGTAATCGAATAATTGAAAATTTCGGACATCACTATTCCCACCCATTTAAACCCTTCTGCTTCCGCGACCAAAATTTGGGTTTTCTAGCTTATTTAATATTCTATTATAGCAGCTTATTGGCAATTGCAAGTAAAATTGTACCATCCAAAGTGCGATATCGCTCATAAAGTGCTATTTTGCATTAAATCGTTTCGATCTTCGGCGCACTTTTTCGTTATCTGCCAAGCAATAAGTGCGCCGAACAGACCGAAACGATTTAAGCTCAAATAGCACTTTTATGAGCGATTGCGTACTTATTGATTGGACAATTTTCCTTGCAATTGACAATAATAGATCGATGTTTTGAATCCAACACGGTCGGCGTAATTTCCACTCCACACCAAACAATAATCGGCTGCTGCCGAGTTTTACCACCTTTGCCGCGTCCGGACAGGGAGATAAAATCGTAATCGTAGCTGGCGGCGATATACTTCTAGACGGCTTGCAACGAGGATCCGTTGACTCTTCGGTTTATTGGCGTCTCGCTTAGTGAATTTAGGTTGGTTGGTAAACGGCTAGATAATGCGGAATACAGACCCCATAGTGGTCGTTAGCCTCTTATCCAGCAACTCCGATCCCGACCTCCTCGTGGTACCAGCCGGAATACGAGCAACCTTAGCGGAGATCGGGTAACCAACCCCGGTGAAAACTAAGGTCGTATACTAACCGGGAAGGAGGTATAGTGCGCCTCGGCACTATGAGATGGCAGCCCCATCGCGAGACTCGGTAGTGTTGCCCCAGTACGACTACACACCTAAACTAAACTTAAACTAACAACATTCAAGCATATTCGGAGCGGAATATTCGGCATCGACCTAGGCGACGAAATAAGGACGACGAATGGAGACTCGGGACTTGGAACTGCAGATCGCTAAATTTCGCAGGTTGCGAGCGGGTGCTGATTGAACAGCTGGAACCCCGCAAACTCGGCATCGTAGCTCTGCAGGAAATCTGTCGCAAAGGAGAGAAGGTATGGAAGATCCGTGGCGGAAAGGCCCAGTTTTACCAGAACGGTGGCGCTACCAACGAACTGGGAACGGGCTTTGTAGTGCTGGGCGGAATGCAGGATCGCGTGATAGATTGGAAGGCGATCAACGAGAGAATGTGTGTATTGAGGATAAAGGGCCGTTTCTTCAATTATAGCATCATTAACGTGCACTGCCCGCACGAAGGTAGACCCGACGTTGAGAAAGAAGCGTTCTACGCGAGGCTGGAGGCAACGTACGACAGCTGCTCGTCACGGGACATCAAGATCGTCATCGGGGATATGAACGCCCAGGTCGGTAGGGAAGAAATGTATAGACCGGTGGTAGGACCCCATAGCCTGCACACCGACACAAACGATAACGGCCAACGATGTATAAACTTCGCAGCTTCCCGAGGCCTGGTGATCCGAAGTACCTTTTTCCCGCGCAAGGATATCCACAAAGCCACCTGGAGATCACCTGACCAACGCACAATGAACCAAATTTACCACGTCCTCATAGAGGGCCGGTTCTTCTCTAACATCACGAACGTACGCTCCCGTCGGGGTGCGGATATTGATTCTGACCATTACCTAGTAGCAGTACATGTGCGCTCAAAGCTGTCCACCGTATACCGGACACGTCAAAGCCGCCCTCCTCGGCTGAACATCAGGCAGCTAGATAACCCACAAGCTGCCGAGAACTACGCGCGAGTACTGAATGAGGCACTGCCTTCTTCCGAGGAGTTAGGTGCTTCAAACCTCGAAGACGGTTGGGGCAGAATACGCTCGGCCATCGGAGAGGCCGCTACCGCGGCACTAGGTATTGAGCCTCGGAGTACACAAAATGATTGGTTTGATGGGGAATGCCAACAAGCGGTGGAGGAGAAAAAAAATGCTTGGAAAAATTATCTAAGTATTGCCACTAGAGAGAACCTGGCCAAGTACCGACGAGCTAGGAACCAGTTGACCACGATCCTGAGGAGAAAAAAGCGCCAAAAGGAGGACAGAGATCGTGAAGAATTAGAGCAACTATTCCGAGCTAATGACACGCGCAAGTTTTATGAGAAGGTGAACCAAACTCGGAAGGCTACACACCGAAACCTGACATGTATAGGGAGGGAATCTAATTACAAACGAGCGCGAGGTGGTCGACAGGTGGAAGCAGTTCTTCGATGAACACCTCAACGGCGAAGTCGCAGAAGGAGGCGGAACGGAAATTAACCTAGGAGCGCCCATGGAAGATAGTGATGTCCTAGCACCTGATCTCCAAGAAGTCAAACGAGAAATCAAGCTGCTGAAGACCAATAAAGCCGCTGGGAAGGACCGCCTACCGGCAGAGCTTTATAAACATGGCGGGGAAACGCTAGCAAAGGCTCTACACTGGGTTATTTCGAGGATTTGGGAGGAGGAAAAGCTACCGGAGGAATGGATGGAAGGAATGGTTTGTCCCATCTACAAAAAGGGTGATCGGCTAGACTGCTGCAATTATCGTGGTATTACGCTGGTAAACGCCGCCTACAAGGTACTCTCCCAGATCCTGTTACGCCGGCTGTCACCGATAGCACAAGGTTTCGTAGGGAATTATCAGGCGGGTTTCATGGGGGCTCGCGCAACTACGGACCAAATGTTTACTATCCGACAGATCTTACAGAAATGTCGGGAGTACAACGTGCCCACGCATCACATCTTTATCGATTTCAAAGCAGCATACGATACAGTCGATCGAGACAAGCTATGGCAGATAATGCACAAATACGGTTTTCCGGACAAACTGACGCGACTGATCAGAGCTACATTGGATCGAGTGATGTGTTTCGTACGCATCTCTGGGACACTCTCGAGTCCCTTCGAGACGCGACGAGGGTTGAGACAAGGTGACGGTCTATCCTGCATGCTGTTCAACATCGCTCTTGAGGGGGTGATCCGACGAGCGGGCATTGAAACGAGAGGCACGATTTTTACCAAGAGTAGCCAACTTCTAGGCTGGTAAACGGCTGAATAATGCGTACCGTCGGTGCCTTGTGCACGTGTAGGCATAAAATAGACCCTACAGTGGTTCATAGCCTCTTATTCAGCAACTCCTATTCCTACCGCCTCGTGGTACCAGCCGGGATACGAGCAACTTTGGTGGAGATCGGGTAACCAACCCCGGTGGAAGCCAAGGTCGTATGCTGACAGGAAAGGAGGGCTCTTTCGAGCTTCGTTGGCCCTCCGGCGAAACAGGGGGTTGGTGTAGCAGGCTTTGCAAGCCGTCACCACGAAAAATATTAAAGCATGGAACGAAGAACAAATATATTCTTACTGGAACAATCGGAATAGACCCACGCGACGAAAAAGGACTATGGATTGGAAACTCGGGACGTGGAACTGCCGATCTCTCAACTTCCAAGGGAGCACTCGAGTGCTCTCCGACGTATTGAAGAGCCGCAAGTTCGACGTCGTAGCGCTGCAGGAGGTGTGCTGGAAGAGCTCAACGGTACGTACGTTCAGAGATGGACATACCATCTACCAGAGCTGCGGCAACACACACGAGCTGGGTACAGCTTTCATAGTGATGGGCGAGATGCGGAAACGGGTGATTGGGTGGTGGCCAATCAATCCTCGAATGTGCAGGTTGAGAATCAAGGGCCGATTCTTCAACATAAGCATCATCAACGTGCACAGCCCTCACCTCAGAAGTACCGATGACGACAAGGATGAATTCTACGCGCAGTTGGAGAGTGAATACGACCGCTGCCCAAAACATGATATCAAGATCGTCATCGGGGATTTCAATGCTCAGGTCGGCCAGGAGGAGGAATACAAACCGGTGATTGGAAGGTTCAGTGCACACCAGCGAACCAATGAAATGGGCCTAAGACTTATCGACTTTGCCGCCTCCAAGAATATGGCCGTACGTAGTACCTTTTTCCAGCACAGAATCCACCATAAGTACACCTGGAGGTCACCAAATCAGACAGAATCACAGATCGACCACGTTTTGATCGACAGTCGGCACTTCTCAGACATTATCGACGTCAGATCCTATCGAAGCGCTAACGTTGACTCGGACCACTACCTAGTGATGGTTAAGATGCGCCCAAGACTCTCCGTTGTGAACAACATTCGGTACCGACGCCAGCCTCGGTTAGATCTCGCGCGGCTGAAGCAGCCAGACGTCGCCGCAAACTACGCGCATTCACTCGAAGCTGCACTGCCGGAAGAGGACGAGCTGGACGAAGCCCCTCTCGAGGACTGTTGGAACACTATCAAAACAGCCATCAGCAGTGTAGCGGAGAGCTCCATCGGGCATGTGGCCCGGAATCAGCGGAACGATTGGTTTGACGATGAATGTAGGAGGGTTTTGGATGAGGAGAACGCTGCGCGGGCGGCCAAGATGCGCAGTGCCACACGTCAGAACGTGGAAAGACACAAACAGAAGAAGATGCAGCGAAACCAAATCTTTCGGGAGAAAAAGCGCAACCTGGAAGAGCAGGAATATGCGGAGTTGGAGCGGCTGCATCGTTCTCAGGAAACGCGGAAGTTCTACCAGAAACTGAACGGATCCCGCAAAGGCTTTGTGCCGCGAGCCGAAATGTGTCGGGATAAAACTGGCAGTATTCTGACGGACGATCGTGAGGTGACGGATAGGTGGAAGCAGCACTTCGACGAACACCTGAATGGCGCCCAGCCATGGCGGCGGGGAAAGCGACTTCGACGGTGCAGCAAACGGGGAAGAGGTGCCAGCCCCAATGATAGGCGAAGTTAAGGAGGCCATCATGCAGCTAAAGAACAAGTCAGCTGGAAAAGATGGCATCGGAGCGGAGCTTATTAAAATGGGACCAGAAAAGCTGGCCGTTTGTCTACACCGACTAATTGTTAGAATTTGGGATACGGAACAGCTACCGGAGGAGTGGAAAGATGGGGTTATCTGCCCGATCTACAAAAAGGGCGACAAGTTGGACTGTGAGAACTATCGAGCGATCACCGTTCTCAATGCCGCTTATAAAGTGCTGTCCCAAATCATTTTCCGCCGTCTATCACCAATTGCGAATAGATTTGTGGGAACTTATCAAGCCGGCTTCGTCGAAGGTCGGTCTACAACGGATCAAATATTTACACTGCGGCAAATCCTCCAAAAGGGCCGTGAATACAGAGTTCCCACGCATCATTTATTCGTTGACTTCAAAGCCGCATATGATACCATCGACCGGAAAGAGCTATGGAAAATCATGGACGAGAACAGCTTCCCCAGGAAGCTCATCAAACTGATTAAATCTACGATGGATGGTACGCAGTGCTGTGTTCGGATTTCGGGTGGATTGTCAAGTTCATTCGAATCACACAGAGGGCTTCGTCAAGGTGATGGTCTTTCATGCCTGCTGTTCAACATAGCGCTACAAGGTGTTATGAACCGAGCGGATATCAACACGCGGGGCACGATATTCAACAAATCTAGTCAATTCGTCTGCTTTGCCGATGACATGGATATTATCGGCAGAACATCTGTGGCGGTGGCTGAACAGTACACCAGACTAAAGCGCGAAGCAGAAAAGATTGGGTTAAAGGTAAATACGTCTAAAACAAAGTACATGCTGGCCAGCGGAACCGAGGCCGAACGACACCGCTTGGGCAGTAGTATATTGATCGACGGCGATGAGTTTGAGGTAGTCGATGAATTTGTCTACCTTGGCTCACTGGTAACGGCGGACAATGATACCAGCCGTGAGATTCGGAGGCGTATTATCAGCGGAAGTCGTGCTTACTATGGGCTCCACAAGCAATTGCGGTCGAGCAGACTAAGTCCCCGTACAAAGTGCACCCTGTACAAGACGCTTATTAGACCGGTTGTTCTCTACGGGCATGAAACATGGACAATGCTCGAGGAGGACCTGCGAGTGCTCGGAGTTTTCGAACGACGAGTGCTAAGAACGATCTTCGGCGGCGTACAGGAGAACGGAGTATGGAGGCGGAGGATGAACCATGAACTCGCACAGCTCTATGGCGAACCCAGTATCCAGAAGGTGGCTAAAGCTGGACGGATGCGATGGGCAGGGCATGTTGCAAGAATGCCGGACAACTACCCTGCAAAGATGGTGTTCGCCTCAAATCCGGTAGGAACAAGACGACCAGGAGCGCAGCGAGTAAGATGGTTAGACCAGGTGGAGCGAGATCTGGCGGAGAGTACTCGGTGTCCGAGGAATTGGAGATCGGTAGCCCTCAACCGAGTTACATGGAGAAATTTTGTTCAACAGGCTTTGTCTTAGGACGGCAAGCCACCTAAGTAAGTAAGTAAGTAAGCCAACTTCTAGGCTTTGCAGATGACTTCGATATCATTGCCAGGAACTTTGCGACGGCGGAAGCAATCTACGCCAGACTGAAAGCGGAGTCTAGGAGAATTGGGCTAAAAATAAATGCGTCGAAGACCAAATACATGAAAGGAAGAGGCTCAAAGGAAACAAATGCGCGCCTCCCACGGACGGTAACCGTTGACGGCGACGAACTGGAAGTGGTAGAAGAGTTCGTGTATTTGGGATCGCTGGTGACCGCAGACAACAACACTAGTAAGGAGATCCAGCGGCGCATCCAAGCGGGAAATCGGGCCTACTTTGCCCTTCGTAAAACGCTGCGATCAGGAAGCATACGCCGCCGCACGAAGCTAACAATGTACAAAACCATTATTAGACCGGTAGTTCTTTATGGACTTGAAGCCGTGACACTGCTTACGGAGGACATACGCGCCCTTGCCGTGTTTGAGCGGAAAGTGCTGCGGACGATATTTGGCGGAGTACAAACTGAAAGCGGAGAGTGGCGGAGGCGTATGAATCACGAGCTACAGGCACTGCTTGGGGAGACTCCCATCGTACATCTAGCGAAAGTTAGCAGGCTACGGTGGGCCGGACACGTCGTAAGAATGCCGGACGACAGTGCGACGAAAACGGTCCTCTTCAACAACCCCACCGGCACCAGGAACAGGGGAGCCCAACGTGCACGATGGCTCGACCAGGTCGAAAGCGATTTGCGACTTCTGAGACGACTAGGAAATTGGCGACGAGTGGCCCAAGACCGAGTTGAATGGAGACGAGTGCTTGAAACAGCACGAGCCACCCCGGCTCTATGCTGCTGAAGAAGAAGAAGCTTAGTGAATTTGGATGTCTTCGTTGCCTTATTCCGGGGAAGTAGCAACAGCTGAAGCTCAACGATTTTCGAGCGGATTCTATAGAGCGTAAATTAAATACAATCAACCTTTGGTTCAAAGGGAATTTAATCCATAGCTCTTCTCCTATATATTTCTTTCATCCGTGTTAGGGAAGCATTGGCGTGGGAAGGCAAAAATAAAATTAAAGCAACGTCATGAGTTAGAAGATCGCATGGTGAGTCACCACATATTTAACGTTTTATAGATCAAATCAGAAGAAATTCTTCATGATTTAAAGAATCAGCGACATTTGGAAATTTAATTAAAGAAATTTAGTATACAGAAAATTTTCATCTCTTCATAAACAAATTCGTTCGTCCTAAAAGGACGGGTTGTGGTAAATTATGTGGTTGAAAATCCGGCCAGCAGAATGGCTTGAATGTTTGAAACAACACCTCCCAGGGCAATGGTGACAATGGTTACCGAACAGAGCATTTTCCATTGATTCAAGCTCTTCCGCTCCCGCAACCAAATATTCTAATACAGCTGATAATAGATCAATGCTCCTGTACCAACGCGTTCGGCGCACTCTACACCAAACAATGATCCGCTGCTGCTGCTGCCGCTGCGCTGCGTTTTACCAGTTTGCTGAGTCCAGTGAGGGAGATATAACCGCAACTCTCTGCTGTCTGCTCTGTACCGTACCGATGCCAATCCGAAAATGATGCCGTTCGCCGGCTTACTTCTGATTATATACCAGAGCAAACGGCAGCAAGTTGTAACAAAGGCGGATCAACGTAGGGCAGAGAATCATAGACACGAAAGAAAGGCGGTACAACGTACAACGAAACCGTACATTGTTTGAACCAAACCGGTGTCCGGTGCTTCCTTAATGAAGAGCTACCAGTTTCTGCAGAGCAACCTAATATGAAGCATCATCTTCATGCCACCGAAAACCAGTGGAAAGGTCGCAAAGCGCGATAGGAAAAAGAAGAAGAAGCCACGCCACTAGGAGAGCAACGCTATTTTCTTTCATTTATTGCCGACAGGGATGGCTCGGCAACGGGCATGGCAGATGTGCACTCACAGTTGTGTGTGGTTGTGCCGGGTGAGTTTGCCAAGCGCGCCGTCTCGGAAGGTCAGGCTTCTGTAACTATACAACAATTAGCCCTTTTTAGGGCCTAATATATAAATGAAGATGCAATTCGATTTTCTCACTAAACGCTTAGTCTCGAATTACGAAGTGGCGCAGTTTTCTTTCGCCAGATAATGTGGCTTACTCGTCTCATGCTTTTAGAAATAATCTTAAATTCGTATTATTTTGCATGTGTAGGTATATGAACAATTTTGTTCAGAAATACTCTTCGGAAGGTTTGTCTTAATACAGTTTAAACATGTAATTTCTGACGGGCTCATACTTCGAACGGTCATACTAAACTTTAAAATGTGAGAAAAATCAATTTAACTGCTTCGTATACTTTTATTCAGTAGTTCTTAAAAGAACTGATTGTTTTCTACCAGATATTAGTAATGCAAATCAAGGAAATTTACATCTAGGCAACAGTTTTTTTCGGGCACCTTCTCCGCTGGAACGACTTCGTTTGACTGGGGCTTTCGGTGCCTTTGCTACGGTTTTCATTGGCTTAGTAGATTTTTGTTCGGGGGCACCCGCATATTTACTCCAGCAGTACAGCTTTAATCGGAGCCGCCTTTGCAGCAGTTAGCAAAGATATTGTTTTTTTTTTTAGTTCAAAAGTTATGTATAAAAATACGAAAAATATGGGACTTCATTATCTCATAGGTCCCTTAACCGATTTGAACAAAATTGATTGCATATGAAAGAAGAGCCTTGCAAACCCTTAACTTCCAAATTTCATGACGATTGGACTTGTAGTTTGAAAGTCACATAGAGAAATGTGAAAAAATAGTATTTAAAACATATTTTTGTAACATATAAGCATTAATTCAATGAAAAACATCACACATTTTATTATTGTTTGAAAATTACTGATGAGATC